>NC_053023.1:548000342-548094090 GCF_003073215.2 Triticum urartu
CACTTGGCATCACTCTGTTGGGACAGAAATGACACCAAACACCGAAGAACAGGCAAGAAAAGAAAACTGGAGAAATGCAGGGTTGAGCTATAGTGGATCTGAACCGACGCCAGCTACACTCACAAGATAAATTGTTAGCAACAAATAGTAAGGCTATATGCATGCTATGCAACAACCAAATGCAGCAACCAATGCAACACACATGCCAGACTCTATACTACCAATTTCTACCGCTCGTGCTGACTAGGGCGTCCTACAACTAGACCTGCTCTAATACCAAGCTCCGTGGCACCCCAGCTCAAAGAGACCGGAACACCCCGTATTCCAGCCCAGAGATCGAGGTAAGTCTTCTGGAATATGACACTACTCAGCATAGAACAAATAACCTCTTATTACAAAGGATAAGGGTACAAGGGTCTGATGTTACAAAATATCACATCAGCACGACGACACTATGCCTGCTAAGGTTGCTCTATGCTAGTAGCGGAACAACTCGTGGCAGCGGAATACTTCTATTAGCGGAACAACGACGACGGTGGTGAACTCCACTCCACAGGGACTCTGGCTGGGAAGCGATCTAGATCACACGAACAATAACCTTGACAAGAAATCAATCATGGCATCACCTGCAATCTGGCATGACACACCAGGTCAATACATTGAATGTACTTGCAAGCTCACATCTACCAAAAGCATCAAGGCAAGACAATAACATAGCATTAACAGGTTAACTTATGAATAACCACTATGAGGAAGCAACTACTAATCATGATATGATACTACTAGAATTACTATGAACCACCATCTCAAGAACCATCTCACTCTTGGCTATCCGGCCAAGAAAATAAATCACCTAGATCACCTTGTGATCAATACCTCCACGTGATCACCGCGTGACCACATCACAAACTGAATGATCATCGTCGAGATCATCCCAATATCCTCATTATCGTCCTGCCAAACTATACTTCTCAAATATATCAACATATAAATCACCTATAAGACATTTCGTCATGTGAGTGTTGATCGAACAGTGTGACCTAGTACGAACTTGCACTACTGTAGGATGCTGCAAACGCGACACTACGATTAGAGACCCTTCGACGAAACTGTGTGCGATGCCATAATTGCAAATGGTGGTGTAAAAAACACGTCAAAAAGGAGCAAAACATTTGCGATGGAGGATGCATCAAACACGGTTCAGATTTGCGTGTGCGATGCAGGGCATGCGGTTTAGCTCAATTAACTGTTTGTGATGAGGAGGAACAAAAGAAATGGGCAACCAGATGAAGGTGTGTGCGATATACAACATAGGGTTCACTCAGATGAACTGTTTGTGATTAGGCAACACAAAAGAAACAGTCAGCCAGATCAACGTGTGTGCGATATACGGCATGCGATTCACTCGAACGAATTGTCTGCGTTGAGAAATGAGAACAGAAATGGTTCAACTTAACAAGATGTGTGTGATACGCGGCAAACAGGTCTATAATCGGAAACGTGTGCCAAGACTGATAACAACACAGACGATTACTGCTAACAAGTGATACGTCTCCAACGTATCTATAATTTATGAAGTATTCATGCTATTATATTATCCATCTTAGATGCTTAATGGGCCTTTATATGCTATTTTATATGATTTTTGGGACTAACCTATTAACCTAGAGCCCAGTGCTAGCTTATGTTTTTTCCTTGTTTTTGAGTATCGCAGAAAAGGAAAATCAAACGGAGTCCAATTGACCTGAAAATTCACGGAGATTGTTTTTGGACCAGAAGAAGCCCACGGAGTACAGGAGATGGACCAGGGGTGTTCCGAGGCCACCACGAGGGTGGGGGCGCGCCCCCCTATCTCGTGGCCGCCTCGGGGACCCCCCTGACTTGTTCCTGACTCCAACACCTCTTATTTATACCGAAACTTCCAAAAAGAAACATAGATCGAAAGTTCCTCCTCCGCAAGCCTCTGTAGCCACGAGAAATCAATCTAGGCCCTCTCTGGCACCCTGCCGGAGGGGGCCATCATCACCGGAGGCTATGGAGGAGGATCCCGGAGGCGCCATCATCACCATGAAGCCCAAGGATCAGAGGGAGAACCTCTCCCCATCCAGGGGGAGGCCATGGAGGAGGAAGCACAAGGGGGAGAACCTCTCCTCCTCTCTCTCGGTGGCACCAGAGTGCCATCGGGAGGGGAATCATCGCCGCGGTGATTGTCTTCATCAACATCAACATCACCATCATCATCACCATCCTCATCTCTTTTACGCGGTCCACTCTCCCGCACCCCGCTGTAACCCCTACTTGAACATGGTGCTTTATGCCACATATTATGATCCAATGATGTGTTGCCATCCTATGATGTTTTGAGTAGATATACTTTGTCTTTGGGTTGATTGATGATCTAGATTGGTACGAGTTGTATGTTTTATTTTGGTGTTGTCCTATTGTGCCCTCCGTGTCGCGCAAGCGTGAGGGATTCCCGCTATAGGGTGTTGCAATACGTTCATGATTCGCTTATAGTGGGTTTCTTGAGTTACATAAGCATAAACCCGAGTAAGGGGGTTGTTGCGTATGGGATAAAGGGGACTTGATGCTTTAATGCTATGGTTGGGTTTTACCTTAATGATCTTTAGTAGTTGCGGATGCTTGCTAGAGTTCCAATCATAAGTGCATACGAATCAAGAAGATAAAGTATGTTAGCTTATGCCTCTCCCTCATGCGAAATTGCAATGACAACTATCGGTCCTGTTAACAATTGCCTAGGATAACTCCGCACACTGATCCATCATTATTCCACACTCACTATTTATAATATTTAGTAATATATTCTAACTTTATGATAACAGCACCTACTTTTATATTTTAGCTCTCCGATATCATGCAAAGCTATCCTCTTCATACCCACAATGTAGTTTTATTTCTTGCTTCTAGTTGGAAGCAAACATTCGATGTACGTGGAGTCGGGTCAGTGGCAGATAGTGTCGGATTTCAGGTTCCGGCAAAACCCTTGAGGTTCGAACACTGGCGTGCGCACAAAGATCTCTCCACCCTCTAGCCCAGGCCCTCACCGCAATCTCTAGGCTTAGCGCATCAAACTCAGAGAGCAAAGGGACACAAGATTTATACTGGTTCGGACCACCGATGTGGTGTAATACCCTACTCTAGTGTGGTGTGGTGGATTGCCTCTTGGGCTGAGGATGAACAGTTATAAGGGAAGAACAGCCTCCTGAGGAGAGGTGTTCTTGTGTTTGGTGAGTTGATGCGGTAGAGGATCGTCCCTCTCGTCTCTTGATGAGCCTCCATCTTGTAAGGTGGTGGCTAGTCCTATTTATAGTGGCCCGGGTCCTCTTCCCAAATATTAAGCGGGAAGGGATCCCACAACGGCCAGTTTGAAGGGGGGCATCTAGTACAAGCTATCCTAACAAAAGATGGTCTTCGCCTGCCAAAGGATCTGATGACGATGCCGTCCTGGGCTCCACGGTGACCTCCGTCCTGCTGGTCTTGGTCTTGTTGCACCGATATGGAAACCTTTACTTGATGCCTCGGGAGTCCGCGCCTGCACTTGCCTCTTTAGCACCAAACAGGAAACGAGGACACTGTGCGCGTTGGCGCCCACCTGGTGCCCGCCTGGCCTTGGTCGTCATGGCTTGTGTCACAGGAACCTTGCGAGGTGCCCCTTGCCTTGATCTCTCCGCCCCTCACGAGCTAGCCTGGTGAGGCCGCCCCCGAGGAGGTCTTGCGTTGTCCGCCTTGTGAGGCTTGGCCCCTCGCGAGGGTCTTGAGTGTTTGCTGGTGAAGATGGGCCGTACGGGGCCGCTGGTGGAGCCACGTCGTGGGCCGCAGGCAGGCAAGTCTGGGGACCCCCGTTCCCAGGACGCCGACAGATAGGATTTGAGAAAATATTGATCTTACCTTTAGCTCCTTGTGGGTTCGCCACTCCATACTTATCAGTTCCACCTTTGGGAATTGCTACGATGATTCCCTGCACTTGGGGATTATCAACAAGTTGTGTGTGTTTTGAGAAAACGATTGCTGGTATACAATTGTGAGTGATTGATGAAAACATCACCGACGGGATCCATTGTTTAGTCTGTGTGCGATGTGATTTTCTTTGTCCGCACAACATCTATGCTCTGTCTACAGAGAATCAACATATATACTTAAAAAGACAGCATTGCATAACCAAATTAAGCATACAATTACACAAGTGACTACACACATAACATTTCCGCACACCAAAGTAAGCAATTACATGCATACTAAAGTAGGAGAAATGAGGATCTAATCATCTACTTATTGTTGTGACGATGCTTGCCATTGCTCTGCTTCCGGCTGGATCCCTGGCTGTTTTGGGGAAGGAGGCACTTCCTCATGTCAGCAATCTGCCTGTACATGTTGTAGCTCGTGTACGCCTCCTTGGCCGCATACTCGATGTGAGCTTTGTCAAGTTTCTCCATCCAGGCTGAGTGCCAGACACGCTTGTCCTTGTTGCACTCCTTCGTGTTTCTATAGTAGGGGCCGATGATGGCCTCGGCGAGGTGAACCAGTGAGTCCTTCTCATGCTCCTTGCTGCCCCAGATCTTGTATTGGCCCTAGATGTCGACAAGATTCTGGCAGGCGATGCCCGAATTCTCAAGCGCCTTTACATCGTTGGTGATGTCCACCGTAGCGAACATGTAGTGGGGGCTATTGACAAACTTGGCGAAACGCTCGCAAGGCCTTGTGGCCAGGCAGTAGTGGTAGACGAGGACGTGGTGGCACACGCACATCATGGAGTTGTTGCTTGCCGAGGAGAAGTACACGGTGGTCGGGTTCGACCTAGAGTACACCGCGCTCGCGCCGGGTCTCATCATAGGCGGTGTATCTATCCCACCAACGAAAACGACTTAGAGTTCCCAATACTTTCCATGCTTAAATATATCATAGGAGGTTCCCATACAGAAAATAAAGTTTATTCCTTTTTTCACCATACTTTCACTTTCCATGGCTAACCATATCCTCGGGTGCCTTCCATACCAACACTTTCCAATGAATTTATTATTAGACAACGTAAAGTAAATTCATTTTTTTTCATTTCGGGACTAGGCATCCCTAATACCTTTGCCTTACTCTCGTGCAATGACAAGTGAATAAACACTCATCTTGAGAATAACACATATAGCATGGAAAATATTAGCCACCCTGAGGGAGTCCTGGATTAGGGGGTCTCCGGACAGTCGGACTATATCCTTTGGCCGGACTGTTGGACTATGAAGATACAAGATTGAAGACTTAGTCTCGTGTCCAGATGGGACTCTACTTGCATGGAAGGCAAGCTAGGCAATACGGATATGTATATCTACTCCTTTGTAACCGACCTTGGGTAACCCTAGCCCTTTCCGGTGTCTATATAAACCGGAGGGTTTTAGTCCGTAGGACAACATACAATCATACCATAGGCTAGATTCTAGGGTTTAGCCTCTCCAATGTCGTGGTAGATCAACTCTTGTAATACTCATATCATGAAGAATAAATCAAGCAGGACATAGGGTTTTACCTCCATCAAGAGGGCCCGAACCTGGGTAAAACATCGTGTCCCCTGCTTCCTGTTACCATCCTCCTTAGACGCACAGTTCGGGACCCCCTACCCGAGATCCGCCGGTTTTGACACCGACATTGGTGCTTTCATTGAGAGTTCCTCTGTGTCGTCGTCGTTTGGCTTGATGGCTCCTACGATCATCGATAGCGATGCAGTCCAGGGTGAGACTTTTCCCCCCGGACAGATCTTTGTGTTCGGCGGCTTCGCACTGCGGGCCAACTCGCTTGGCCATCTGGAGCAGATCAAAAGTTACGCCCCTGGCCACAAGGTCAGGTTTGGAAGCTTAAACTACACGGCCGATATCCGCGGAGACTTGATCTTCGACGGATTCGAGCCCCTGCCTTGTGCGCCACGCGGTCACGATGAGTATGATTTAGCTCTACCATCAGACCGTATTCAGGAGATCGCACCGGCAGCCGCTCTGACCCTCAATTCGGAGCCAGTTTTGCCATCCATGGACGGGTGGATAGACCCCGTCACGAAGGTCATATCCTCTGCAGCGATCGAGCCGAATATTGACCTTACCCTTCACGAGAGTCGTGTTGCCAAACTGCCGAATTCTTCTCCGGCCACGGACTCCGAACCGCCTGCGCTCGTTCCTATCGAATCCGATTTGGCGCCGATCATGGAGTTTACCTCCATGGATTCTTTCGGTGACATACTGAACTCATTAAGGTCTCTCTCCTTGTCAGGAGGATCCTGGCCGAACAACGTTCGGCAGGATTGGGATGCGGATGGCGAAGATTTTCACCGCCCACCCAGCACCCACTTAGTAGCCACTATCGATGACTTAACCAACATGCTCGACTTCGAATCTGAAGACATCGACGGTATGGACGATGATGCAGGAGTTGAAGAGGAATCACTGCCCAGAGGGCGCTGGACAACCAACTCATCATACGATATATACATGATGGACACACCCAAAGAAGGCAATGGCGACGCGACAAAGGAGGATGACCCCTCCAAGAAGCAACCCAAGCGTCGGTGTGAGCGGCGCTGCTCTAAGTCCCGCCAAGGCAAAAGTGGTGATACTGACACCGGAGATAATAGCACTCCGGACATTGCCGAAGACAACAACAATCCCCTCCAGCAAGATTTAGAGTAGGAGGGTGGAGGAGCCAGCTCTCCTGAGAGAGTGGCAGATGGAGAGACGGAGGATGATAATTACATGCCTCCCTCCGAAGACGAGGCAAGCCTCGGCGATGACGAATTCGTCGTGCCGGAGGATCCCGTCAAACAAGAGCGCTTCAAGCGCCGGCTTATAGCCACGGCAAATAGCCTTAAGAAAAAGCTGCAGCAGCTTCAAGCTGATCAAGATTTGTTAGCTGACAGATGGACTGAAGTCCTGGCGGCCGAGGAGTATAAACTCGAACGCCGCTCCAAGAGTTACCCAAAGTGCAGGTTGCTACCCTGACTGGAGGAGGAAGCACCGAAACCTACATCCCCAGCGTATGACCCGGCTGATCGGCCACCTCGTGGCCGCGACAGAGAGACATTCTAGCCAAAAGCTCAACCCGCACCCCGACATCATTCAAATAAAAAGGCAGGGGGAAATACGCCAGACCTGCGAGACGTATTGGAGGACAAAGCAAAACATGCAAGATCGATCTACGGATCACGAGGGCGCGCCACTATGGAGACGATAATCGTCACGCCGGATACAGTAAAAGTAAGTCCGTGCGGGCCGAACACAGCGGGCAAGACTCATTCGAGCTGCGTCGCGATATAGCCCAGTACAGAGGTGCCGCACACCCCTTATGCTTCACAGACGAAGTGATGGATCATCAAATCCCAGAGGGTTTCAAACCCGTAAATATAGAATCATACGACGGCACAACAGATCCTGCGGTATGGATCAAGGATTTCCTCCTGCACATCCACATGACCCGCGGTGATGACCTACACGCCATCAAATACCTCCCACTCAAACTCAAAGGACCAGCTCGGCATTGGCTCAACAGCTTGCCAGCAGAGTCCATTGGCTGTTGGGAAGATCTGGAAGCCACATTCCTCGACGACTTTCAGGGCACTTATGTGCGACTACCAAATGCCGATGAGTTGAGCCACATAATTCACAAGCCAGAGGAATCGGCCAGGCAATTCTGGATACGGTTCCTAACAAAGAAAAATCAAATCGTTGACTGTCCGGATGCAGAGGCCCTAGCAGCTTTCAAGCACAACATCCGCGACGAGTGGCAAGCCAGGCACCTTGGTCAGGAAAAGCCGAAATCTATGGCAGCCCTCACGACACTCATGACCCTCTTTTGTGTGGGAGAAGACAGCTGGCTGGCTCGCAGTAATAACATATCAAAGAACCAGGGTACTTCGGATACCAAGGACGGCAATGGCAGGTCACGTCGCAACAAACATAAGCGCCGCATTAACAGTGACAATACTGAGGATACGGCAGGCAATGCCAGATTCAAAGGCTCTAAATACGGTCAGCAGAAAAAGCCATTCAAGAGAAGCACTACGGGCCCATCCAGTTTGGACCGTATACTCGATCGCTCGTGTCAAATACACGGCACCCCCGACAAGCCAGCCAATCACACCAACAGGGATTGTTGGATGTTCAAGCAGGCCGGCAAGCTAAATGCCGAAAACAAAGATAAGGGGTCACATAGCGATGACGAGGAGGAGCCCCGGCAGCCGAACACCGGAGGACAGAAGAGGTTCCCCCCACAAGTGCGGACAGTGAACATGATATACACAACCCACATCCCCAAGAGGGAGCGGAAGCGTGCGCTCAGGGGTGTATATGCGTTGGAGCCAATCGCCCCAAATTTCAACCCATGGTCTTCCTGTCCGATCAACTTCGATCGCAGGGACCACCCCACTAGTATCCGTCATGGCGGATTCGCCGCATTGGTCCTCGACCCAATCATTGACGGATTTCACCTCGGTCGAGTCCTAATGGACAGCGGCAGCAGCCTGAACCTGCTTTATCGGGACACAGTGCGCAAAATGGGTATAGACCCCTCAAGGATCAAACCCACCAAAACGACCTTTAAAGGCGTCATACCAGGTGTAGAGGCACATTGCACAGGCTCAGTAACACTGGAAGTGGTCTTTGGATCTCCGGATAACTTCCAAAGCGAAGAGTTGATCTTCGACATAGTCCCGTTCCACAGTGGCTATCATGCACTGCTAGGGCGAACCGCATTTGCAAGATTCAACGCGGTACCACATTATGGATATCTCAAGCTCAAGATGCCAGGACCTTGGGGGGTCATCACAGTCAATGGAAACACAGAGCGCTCTCTCTGCACGAAAGAGCACACTGTGGCCCTCGCAGCAGAAGCACAAAGTAGCCTCTTAAGGCAACCCACTAGTTCAGTGATTAAGGACTCAAACACCTTCAAGCGCGTCCGGAGTAATCGGCAACAGGTTCGCCTGGCACATTCCGAGCTCGCATAGCAATGCGGCCCCCACCCCGGTCCCAGCCAAACGGCGAAATCCATGCCACGCGTACATAATTACGCATTAAAAATACCATGGGCACAAGCGGGGAGGGGGGCACGATGGCGGAACGCCCCAAGTCGCGGCTTAAACCACACTAGGGGCTTCCCGCTTTGTTATTTTTCTCTTTCAGGACTTTAATCTCTGGAAACCATATCCGGCAGCGTGATTGCAGAACACATGATGCAGTAACCAAGGAGGCAGAAAGCTACGTCACACCATGGAACTCCCAGGTGGATTACGATAATGAGTGAAATATTTGCTTTAATACTATTCCTCAGCTTGCCCTTGGAAGGGACATGTCAAATAGTCCTACTTTTTGCTTATCGCACTACTTGTATCATTCTGCTTTAACGCACCTTTTTGAATAAAAAATGCATAGCATTAAGACTATTATTGCATTCTTCTTTTATATATATGTTCATTTATGACATCCAGCACCCGTACACTCTGGTATGGCCAATACGCTAGGGGCTTAAGCATACCCCATAATACGGCGTGAGAAGTCCGAACACTTTCGACAGTGCGGCACCCCGAACTTATAGCATTATATGCATCAGCTACGAATCATGTCTTGGGTCAATAGTTGGGTTTGCCCGGCTCCCATGTTTTGGTACATTACGTTCCGCTATATCGGCTAAGGTAGCACTGGGAGAACTACTGCGATTGTGCCCCGGTTCTGCTGGGCTAAGCACCTTAGTAGAGAAAGCTAAAACTGACTGTCATGATAAGGCGAGAGACTGGTCGCTGTTCGAGAGGTTTCGAGTCCCTAAAGGCTTATGCCGCTTAGAGCGAGGAGTCGGCCCTGTCCAGCTTAAAGCGTGTATCGCGCCCCAAATTCGGCCTTCCAAATACTAGGGGCTTCACCGAAATTTAAAATTATAGAATTCTATGGCTAAGTGAGAGTGATAACGCATTATAGTCTGATTGCCTGGTTCGTTGTGCTGAGCACCTCCCTCGGAGGACCCAACAATGGGAACAAGAGTGCTCAGGTTTATCCCGAACACCCCAGCACTCGTGGCGTGGGGGCAGAAGCCGACGACTAGCCATCTCTCAGATTTGATAAACAGCCGAACAGAAGGTAATATTTTAAATTCAAACAAGCATTGCATAGCGCATATGAACAAGTTTTCATAACTACAGTATTACACGAGCGAGTTTACTCGAATATTATATCTTTCGTACACTCGTCCGCTACGAGATGAGCACCCTTCAGGACACCCTCATAGTACATCTCAGGGTGGCGATGCTCCTTGCCCTCCGGCGGCCCTTCCTTAATCAGCTTCATGGCGTCCAGCTTGGCCCATTGCACCTTCACACGGGCGAAAGCCCGGTGTGCACCTTCGATGCAGACGGACCGCTTGATAACTTCCAGCCATGGGCAGGCATCCACAAGCCGCCTCACCAGGCCAAAGTTGCTGCTGGGAAGGGCGTCGCCAGGCCACATCCGGACTATAAAGCCCTTCATGGCCTGTTCGGCCGCCTTGTGCAGCCCAACCAGTTGCTTCAGCTGGTCGCTCAGAGGCATCGGGTGTTCGGTCCCAGTATACTGAGACCAGAACAGCTTCTCCGTTGTGCTTCCCTCCTTGGCCTGGTAAAACTGTGCGGCATCCGACACGCTGCGGGGCAAATCTGCGAATGCTCCTGGAGAACTCCGGATTTGGGTAAGTAACAGGTAATTTACTTTCACATGCTTGCTCTGCATATAGAATGCCTTACCCACCGCTATCTTCTTCATCGCATCAATCTCCTGGAGGGCCTTTTGGGCTTCGGCCTTGGCACTCTTTGCGCTCTCGAGGGCCGCGGAAAGCTCAGACTCTCGCGTCTTCAAGTCAAGCTCCAACGCCTCGTGCTTCGTCACGAGAGCGTGGAGCTCTTGCTGCACCGCGCTCACCCCAGCCTCATGCCTTTCCCACTCGGTGCGCTCCGTGGCCGCTTTGTTTTCGGCCTCGGATAGCGCTTGCTTCAGGGTCGCCACCTCGGTCGTGGCCCCTGGCAAATTTATGATGATCCTGTCATTTTGCAATCGCATTCTTTTTATACATATCCATATACTAGGTACTACTTACCTTTGTTCACCTCGAGCTACCTCTTAGCAAGGCCGAGATCGTCCCTGGACCCTTTAAGGTCCTGCTTCAGTGTGGCAACCTTCTCAGTCAGTGCGGCAGAGGCCAGCAGCGAAGCCTGCATACGCATATTGACATACTTATATTAGACTCCTGTGATATTGTTTGATCCTCTGTTCGGCTTTTCTTTGTGAACACCGAACAGAGCACCAGGGGCTACTGTCTATGCGGTAATATTTTTCACCATATTCCAAAAACTTACCTCAAAGCCTATTAGAAGGCTGGCACAGGCTTCAGTCAGTCCGCTCTTGGAGGACTGAACCTTCTGGACCACCGCACTCATAATAGTGCGGTGCTCTTCGTCGATGGAAGCGCTGCGAAGCGCTCCCAGCAGATTGTCCGGTGCCTCTGGATGGACAGAGGTCACCGGCACAGGCGTCTTGCCCCTTGTGGAAGGAGGCCGCCTGCCCGAGTCCGGAACCACTGGGGTTTCCGGCATGGTGTTCGGTTGAGGGCCGAACTCGGAGCCCTCGGGAGCCTTTCTCCCTCTGCTCCCGGAGTCCGGAAGGTCGCCTTGAGGCGCCTTCAGGACTGTCTCCCCTCAACCCGGTGCCTCTTGAGACAATACCTCGGCGTTGTCCATAGGGCAAGGGGAGGTGGCGGTCGGAAGTGGATCGCTATCCATACCCGATGAGACCAGGGAGCCGTCCGAGGATACGTCGATACGGGCTCGTGGCGGTGTGCATTGTCATAATTCGGCGTTAGGAGAAGAAGTGCGACAAAGGTAAGCTATGAGTTACTCTGGCATCCGAATACTTACGACTTTGCCAGGGGCTTGGCCCTGAGCAGCCACTCGTCTTCGCCTTCGGCGGCAGTGGTGGAGTAGTTCGGAAGGAGAGTCCTTCCCTTCGTGGACCCTTCGCCCCCCCCCCCGGTTGGGGCGGCCTTCCTTTTCTTGTCTCCCTCGACTGGAGGGGGAGCATCTTCATCTTCCTCCTCGTCTTCGGGGGAGGAGTGCATCGCGGAGTTATCGGACGATGAGTCCGATAACACCTGGCGTCGGGAACTCTTTTGGGTTCCCTTGGCCTTCTTGGTCTTCTCCGGCACCTTGTAAGGAGCTGGAGTCAGCATCTCCGTCAGGAGAGCATCCGCGGTGTCTTTGGGCAGAGGGGCCGGACAGTTAATCTACCCCGACGTCTCCACCCAGTCCTGTCAAAGGCATGGAGCTCAGACCCCGCACATGGTTAAACTAGGGGAAATAAATATCCTACCGGATGTATAGAACTCACCGAATGCGCCTGGCGCTTCACGCTTAGCCCGCGGTCCTCGGTGAGGGAGGGAGGGACCTCAGCGCCCTTGAACAGCACCTTCTAGACGTCCTTGCGCATCGTGTCGAAGAGCTCGCTCAGAGTCTGGTGTTGGGACGGGTCGAACTCCCACAAGTTGAAGTCCCGTTGTCGGCACGGGAGGATCCAGCGGATGAGCATGACCTGGACTATGTTGACAAGCTTGACCATCTTGCCGGCCATATTCCGGATACATTTCTGGAGTCCGTCCAGCTCTACCGATGAACCCCAGGACAGGCCCTTCTCTTTCCAGGTGAGCCGTGTGGGGATTCCGGATCGAAACTTGGGGCGGCTACCCATTTGGCGTCGCGCGGCTCGGTGATGTAGAACCACGCCGATTGCCACCCCTTTATGGTCTCCACGAAGGAGCCTTCAAGCCATATAATGTTGGGCATCTTGCCCACCATGGCTCCGCCGCATTCTTCTTGTTGGCCGCCCACCACCTTCGGCTTGATATTGAAGGTCTTTAACCACAGGCCAAAGTGGGGCCGGATGCGGAGGAAAGCCTCACACACGACGATGAACGCCGAAATGTTGAGCACGAAGTTCGGGGCCAGATCATGGAAGTCCAACCCATAGTAGAACATGAGACCACGGACGAATGGATGGAGGGGAAACCTTAGTCCGCGTAGGAAGTGGTGGAGGAAAACTACCCTCTCGTGAGGTTCAGGGGTAGGAACGGTCTGCCCCGCAGCGGGCAGTCGATGCGCGATATTCGCGGCCAAGTATCCGGCTCCGCACAGCTTCTTGATGTGTCCCTCCATAACGGAGGAAGCCATCCATTTGCCTCCCGCTCCGGACATGATTGGAGAAGGTTGAGGGGAAGGATGTGGGCTTGGGCGTTGGAGATCGAGTGCGCAAGAGTGGATGAGCAAGGAGGAAGAAGGCGTGGGTAGAAAAAGGTTAAACCTTGTCCCTTTATAAGGGCGTCCGAAACTATGCGCCCCCACTAGCCTGGTAAAACTCTCTTATCCCCCAAGCGTCGTAATCGATGGCGTGGTTGGGTTACCGATGCCCGTTGAGGGAGTCCTGGATTAGGTGGTGTTCGGGTAGCCGGACTATACCTTCAGCCGGACTCCTGGACTATGAAGATACAAGATTGAAGACTTCGTCCCGTGTCCGGATGGGACTTTCCTTGGCGTGGAAGGCAAGCTTGGCGATGCGGATATTTAAGATCTCCTACCATTGTAATCGACTCTGTGTAACCCTAACCCTATCCGGTGTCTATATAAACTGGAGGGTTGTAGTCCGTAGGACATCAACTCCATATACAACAATCATACCATAGGCTAGCTTCTAGGGTTTAGCCTCCTTGATCTCGTGGTAGATCTACACTTGTACTACCCATATCATCAATATTAATCAAGCAGGAGTAGGGTATTACCTCCATCGAGAGGGCCCGAACCTGGGTAAAAACATCGTGTCCCTTGTCTCTGTTACCATCCGGCCTTGACGCACAGTTCGGGACCCCCTACCCGAGATTCGCCGGTTTTGACACCGACATTGGTGCTTTCATTGAGAGTTCCTCTGTGCCGTCGCAATCAGGAAGGATGCCTCCTCCCGTCTTTAAAGACGGCGCCGTTGCTAAGGAAGCCTTGGCTGTCGGCCAAACTCTCTGGCTAGGTGGTTTCCTCATGACCGCCTGTTCGGCTGTTGCGCCGACGGTGACCTCTCGGGTCATCAAAAGCAACCTACACGTCAGCTCGGAGCTCGTCGAGCAGCTAGATCCAATGGAGCTCTCTTCCGTAAATGAGCTCTTGGATCGCATCGCCGCCCTGGGGGTCGCTACAGATTACGACCAGGTTGGGCTTAAACCCAATCTAAGAGAAATTAACTCTCCCCAAGTCACCCACCACGTTGCCGTGGTAGAGGCGCAGTGCGGCGACCCTTCATCTATTTTAAGGACTAGCTATGTCTGAATTCCCGACCCCTCCAAGCCGGATACCCGCAGAGAGGAGGATGTAACTGAGTAACTCAAGACCTGAGCTTAGGATCAGGCAACGGGATAGATTCGTTGGACAACATCCAAGAATCCGAACTTCAGAGTTCGGAAACTCTTGGGCCTCCGAATCTTGGATTGGGTGAGGTTTCAGATTCAACAACACCCGCCCACCCGAACATAAGCGATCTCTCCCAAATCAGGCAGAGGCCCGAGGAAACAATACATCATTACTGGGCCAGATTCCTCCTGGTTATGAACAGGATAAAGGATTGCCGCGAGGGAGACGCAATCTCAATTTTTTGCAGTAACTGCACGGACGAGGGAATCCTTAACGCCGTAAGTCGTCGTGATATTACACGCTTCGCTGACTTGGCGTCCATAGTACAAAAATACTGTGCGATGGAAAGCGCCTGGAAAACCGAAATAAAATTTTGGGATAATCCGGCCTTGAATAGTAATCCCGTCCGAACTAAGAGGGTGCATCATCATAGGACACCAGGGATAAACACCAAAAAGCCAAAACCCTCTACAGGGCATGGAACCGTACTGGAAAGGTGGCTTGATGGACCCTGTAGAATTCACAGTACAGAGGACGCCACACCAACTCACAGCCTTACAGCATGTTGGATACTTCGGCAGGTGGCCAAAATTGGCGAGGACCTCTTAATTCTGGAGGCCGCAGAAAGCCTACCCGAGGACACCAGTACCGTTCTCACAGTCTTCGAGACTTTCGCATCAAACAATATGCAAAAAAGAACACTCCGCAGCCTCGCCGAAGTCTATCAAGTTGCAATAATAAATCCATGGAGCGACACTGCTATAACCTTCAACGCAAGTGATGAACCTAGATCCCGAACAGCCCGAGCACCAGCCGCATTGGTCCTCAGTCCCATAGTGGACGGCTTTCGCCTCACCAAGGTGCTCATGGATGGAGGCAGCGGACTGAACCTCATTTATGAGGAAACCCTTCAAAAAATGGAAATAGACTGGAACCGCATCGAGCGAAGCAGCACAACCTTTAGAGGAATAATCCCCAGTCGGGAAGCACGCTGCATAGGAAAAATCACACTAGATGTGGTGTTCGGCACGCCGAATAATTACAGGTCCGAAGAAGTCACGTTTCAGGTGGCCCCGTTCAAAAGCGGATATCACGCTTTACTAGGACGGAAAGCATTCACAATCTTCCAAGCAATACCCCATTACGGGTACGTGAAGCTTAAGATGCCCGGGCCGAACGGAATTATCACTCTAGCTAGTGATTCGGACATAGCACTCCGCGCCGAAAACAAGACGGCCGCATTAGCCCTTGAGGCACTATCCGAAGCCTTAGCGGCCGAGGAACTGACTGCGCTGCGCTCCACGGTTAACAGGGACGATGTGATACTCGACAAGAGATCCAAATCCTCATCCTTCAAGCCAGCTGATGAAATAGTCAAATTCCAGGTCCATCCAACGGACCCCAATAAAACAGCTTCCATCGGGGCACGACTGAACCCTGATGTAGACACCGCACTGCGAGAGTTCCTACGAGAGAACTGGGACATTTTCGCGTGGCACCCTTCAGACATGCCAGGGATCCCACGCAAGCTGGCCGAACACAGCTTAAATATCCTAAAAGGATTCAAACCTGTCAAACAAGCCCTTCGGCGTTTTTCCGAACCCATGAGACAGGCCATGGGAGAGGAGCTAGCCAAGCTATTGGAGGCCGGATTCATTAGAGACATAAAAATCCGGACTGGCTAGCAAACCTGGTGATGATACGAAAGAAGGACAAATCCTGGCGCATGTGTGTCGATTTTAAAGACCTTAACAAGGCTTGCCCAAAGGATCCCTTCCCCCTCCCCCGTATCGATCAAATTATCGATGCCACCGCAGGACACGATTCGTTGTGTTTCCTCGACGCATACTCCGGTTACCATCAAATCAAGATGGCAGAATCAGACCAAGCCGCAACAGCATTCATCACACCATACGGCCCATTCTGCTTCAACACAATGCCCTTCGGGCTGAAAAACGCCGGCGCAACATATCAGCGCATGATCCAGACATGTCTGGCAAACCAGACCGGCAAAACAGTGGAGGCGTATGTGGATGATGTGGTCGTCAAATCAAGACGTGTCGAATCTCTAGTAGACGACTTGAGGCTTGCATTCGATAACCTCCGAAAATATGACATCAAGCTCAACCCGGAAAAATGCGTCTTCAGTGTTCTAGCCGGAAAGCTCTTGGGCTTCATTTGTATCCGGTAGAGGAATTGAAGCAAATCCAGCCAAGATCCGAGCTTTGTCACAATTGGATATCCCAAAGGACCTCAAACAAATACAAAAATTAACCGGATGCGTGGCGGCTTTAAGCCGCTTCATCTCCCGCTTGGGAGAAAAGGCACTACCCCTCTACCGCCTCCTTCGGTGCACCGAACACTTCGAGTGGACGGATGCCACCACGGCCGGACTTGATGAAATAAAAGCCATATTGGCAACAAACCCAGTCCTGGCCGCACCAAACACCGGCGAACCAATGTTATTGTACATTGCAGCAACACATCAAGTTGTCAGCGCAGTGCTCGTTGTCGAGCAGGAAACGGATGGACACAAATTCCCCCTTCAAAGGCCGGTCTACTACGTGTCCACTGTCCTCACTCCATGCAAATCACGGTACCCGCATTATCAAAAGATTGCATACGCGGTATTCATGGCATCCCGGAAGCTACGACACTACTTTCAAGAGTGTTCCATAACAGTAGCCTCGGAAGTACCAATCAACGATATTATCAACAACCGCGATGCAACGGGCCGGATTGCAAAATGGGCCATCGAGCTTCTCCCGTTCGATATAACCTATAAGCCACGGCGAGCTATTAAATCGCAAGTTTTGGCTGACTTTGTCGCAGAATGGACGGAGGCCGAGCTCCCTAAAGAGTACGGCACATATTCAAACTGGATTATGCATTTTGACGGCTCCAAAGTGTTGGCCGGACTGGGGGCTGGCGTCGTCCTGACGTCCCCCACAGGAGACACAGTCCAATATGTGCTCCAGATCAAGTACACGGATTCCAACAATGCAGCCGAATATGAGGCCCTCCTACATGGTCTCCGGATAGCAGTATCCATGGGTATCCAGTGCCTAGAGGTACGCGGGGATTGAAACCTCGCGATATCCCAAATAAATGGAGACTTCGACGCCAAGGACCCAAAAATGGCAGCTTACCACAACGCCGTCCTAAAAATGTCAGCTCGGTTTGAAGGGCTGGAGTTTCACCATATAGCCCGAGAAAACAATCAAGCAGCGGACGTCCTGGCACACATCGGAGCAAAACGCGATGCAGTCCCCCCCAACATCTTTTTGGAAAGATTGTTCAAGCCATCCGTAGCATGGGAGGGGGAACCCGCAAATAACAGCCCGGACCTAGCCGCACCACTCGACGCCGAACAATCTGACACAATTGGAGGCTCTGCCAATGAAATTACACCTTTAGCCCACGTAATAATGGCGGTTATCGCCCCGTGGACAGAACCACTCCTAGCCTACCTTACTAGGCAGGAACTCCCGGAGGACCAATACGAGGCCCGATACATAGTGCGGCAATCTAAAGCCTATAGAGTCCATGAGGGAGAGCTTTATAAGAAAAGCACTACCGGAGTCCTTCAAAGGTGCATCTCCAAAGAGGAAGGGCGGAACCTTCTGGCTGAAATTCATGCCGGACTTGGTGGTCACCACGCTGCTGCTCGGTCCCTTGTTAGCAAGGCTTTCCGTACAGGCTTTTATTGGCCGACGGCCCAGGCAGACGCTCAGGACCTAGTCCAACGATGCGCTGGTTGCCAACTTTTTGCCAACCAAAGCCATATGCCACCCACCGCACTCCAAACTATACCCATCACCTGGCCTTTTGCGGTCTGGGGCCTTGACATGGTCGGACCCCTTAAAGGTGGGACCGATAGGAAAAAATACTTACTGGTCATGGTGGATAAGTTCACCAAATGGATAGAAGCCAAGCCTGTTAAAATGGCCGAATCCGGACCTGTGATAGACTTCATATCCGGGGTTGTACACCGTTATGGCATCCCCCACAGCATCATAACCGATAACGGTACAAACTTTACCGCCGACGAGGTAAAACTCTGGTGCAAAAACATGGGCATCAAGCTCGATTATGCTTCCATCTATCACCCACAAACCAACGGCCAGGTCGAACGCGCAAATGGTCTTATCATGAGCGGGATTAAACCCAGACTGGTGCGGTCCCTCAAGGAATCTAACATGCACTGGATAGAGGAGCTCGACTCCGTGCTATGGGGGCTGCGGACCACGCCAAATCGCACCACCGGATACACACCATTTTTTATGGTGTACGGCGCAGAGGCAGTTCTGCCCTGCGACATAATTCATGACTCACCTAGAGTGCGCATGTACGAAGAAAGAGAAGCCGAGCTTGATCGGCAGGACAACTTGGACGCCCTGGAGGAGGAGCGTGACGTGGCAAAAGCCCGTTCCGCATTTTATCAACAGCAGGCCCGAAGATATCAAAGCAAAGAAGTACGGGCCAAAACTTACAATGTTGGTGAACTAGTTCTACGCCTGCCGGATAAGAAAAAGGACAAACTCAAGCCCAAGTGGGAAGGTCCATTCATAATCGACCAAGTCCTGACTGGTGGGGCGTACCGCCTGCGAGATGCGTCGGATAACTGACTCGAGCCGAACCCGCGGAACGCCACCCGTCTCCAAAGATTCTATGCCTAGCGTCGTACTCTGTGTTCGTCTCCTTCCTCTATCCATTTTTTGCATTTTTCTGTCTTACATTTCTCTCCTTCCCCTCTTTTCTTTTATAGCCCTTAAAGGCTCATCTAGTGACGCGCCACTCGCGCTCATTAAACCTGGGGGCATTTTTAACAGAAGCTTATTTATACGGGCTTCACGCCCAACACATGCGTCAAACTTCCGCATGTACCTTTTTCTTCACCATTATATGCATCGATATGACTTAAGTTTTGGCCAATCTGGGTTGCCTGGCTCCTGTGCTTACCCCTACGTTCCCGATTGTTCGGCTAGGCGGTAAAGGGAGCACCTCTGCGATTGTTACTGCCGGGTCAGCCGGATGTGTACCTCAGACTGGGTGAAGCCGAAAGCTAGCGTTCTTAAGGGAATATTCGGTCGGTGAAATAAAAGATGATCTTTTTACTCATTTTATGCGCCCCCAGATGCTTTTTTCTGCGTCTTTTCACGCAGTCCGGACATGCACTTTAGGGCATGCCTCCCAGCGAAAGGAACCCCAAACGGAACTATTCTCTCTGGAAGATGTTTCTTACTAACCATGTAATATAACATAACTAGTTGGGCACTTGTCTGATAAAGCACTAATGACCCCTACGCCTGGTCTCCACGCATACCCCGGTTCTTATATAACCGCTATGGTATTCGGACACACTCCGGACCGTCATGTCCCGAGGTTGAAGCAAAAAGGTCGGCAACGACAAACGATCTACAATCCGGCTAGAAGGCATTACACATGTCAATTCAAAATTACATAGTCATTCTGACTGATTGTATTCCTCTTCTATACCATCTAACAGGCTGTCTAATTTAAAGTCCTGCTGGGAATACTTCACGGCCAACTCTACTTGGCCATATACTAAGCTTACAGGGATCTCCTTCCCGTCAGGCCCCACTGGTCCGACCTCGGCCATGTGGTTTGGGTCAGACTTCGTAAAACGGGTCTTCACCATGGCCCAGGCCTCCCTAGCGCCTTGTCGGCAGGCCGATATCTTCCACAACCGGAAGCGCTGCCGAGCTCCCTTCAGCTTCTCCGCAAGCTCTCCAAGGCCCTCGGGCATGGAGTGGGCAGGCCATAAGGCTTGGGCAACGCTTCGCATCACCTGCCGAATTCACTCGTGCAGTTGCAAGAGTTCGGGAAGAAGGTCACCCATAGAACCGGGCATCTCCTCTGCAGGACGACCTGTGAGCATACCTACAGACATTACTCTGTTAGTCGACTTCCTCGCCGAACTCTTTTTTCAAAGTTCGTTCGAGCACTTACTAAATATGCCGCGTCGAAGCCGCTGATTCTCCTTCGTGGAGTCCGACAGCTGGCCACGAACATCTTTAAGTTCGACGTCCAGCTTGGTGTTGGCATCCTGAAGATCATTCTTCTCTCGCCTCACCTTTGTCAATGTACTCTCACCGGCCTTTAGCCGGCGTAAGAGTTGTTGCTTTTCCGGATCAAGTCCGGCGCCATCTGCAATATGATTTGTCAGATTTGCACCCACACCGCACAATACTAATCTTTCGAAATGTATCTTACCTGAGGAGGTCTCTTTGGGCTCCCCTGCTGCGGCTAGTGCGGTCTCTAGTTGGGCCTTGCACTTTTCCAGCTCCTGGGACAGTATGGTATTCTTCTCTGTAAGAACCTGCATATTAAATGATCCTTAAATCAGTTGCTCTAACTGTTTCAAGTCTCGGGGGCTACTGGTATATATATATATCTGACCAAAATTTTCTTACCCGTATGTCTTTTACATACTGCTCCGTGGCTCTGCCTAAACCATTTTGAGCGGCACGGAGGTACGCATCTCCCAAATTAAAGGCATCTAAAGCCTCTTGGGAGAAACAAGCGTCGCGTAGAACCGTCCGGCGACGCCTGTGGTTCATGGCACTATCCACTTCAGAATTTGTGGTAGACAGCCTGTCCGCATCCTCTGTCGGAGGAGCATCCGGTGCGCGCCTTGTGCTCGCCTCCGCTTCCGACGTTGGAGCCTGGCTGGTGGAGGCGCGATTGGCAACCTCTCCGGATGTAGTCCGGTGAGGTCTCTTCGTTCTGAAGATAGCATGAACGTTAATATGCCCTGACAGAATAACACCAGGGAAACAGAGGGTGCGCTATACCTTTGCACCGGCATCTCAGTCCGGACTACATTCCTTTTTGCCCCACGGGGCCCTGCGGCCCCTCATTGGCTAGCCACCGCAGGTTCGGCCTCCCGCCTCGGAAATCTCCCCTGCAAAACACGGTTGTCATCAGAAACACCGGAATACGTGAGAATGGAATCTCTCTCAAGGGAATGAGACTCCGGTTTTTGTCACCTGGGAGGCCGGGATTAACCCTGGGTAATCAGCCGTAATGGCTACCAAGGTAGTGTCCTTGCTTAGCTGATGGAACACCCCGTCGATAAGCTCCACCGATATGTCCGGATCCTCTTCGGAGTTCGGATCGAGGGACGGGCTGTGGAGGGCGGCTGTTTATATCCTTTACCTCCTGTCACAGTTCCTGCATTGAAGTCGTTAGACTACATATCTAACCGTGGGAGTATAAAACAAACGGGCAAGCGCAATTGTTCACTTACCCAACTTGGAGGATCGTACATAGTAAATCCGTCCCGCGGGTTGACGCGGAGGAATTCCTCCTTTTCTCCCTTGTACAAAGAGGATAAGATCTTTACTAGGGCGGCAGCTGAGGCCGGCCCCTTACGACCGTAACGGGTGGCGTCATCCTCCCCGTTGAAATCCCACATGGGGTGGCCTCTATATTGAAGCGGCTGCACCCCCCCCCCCCGCATAATGCATGTGGCCATGACTCCAATCATGGTTAGTCCGGAATGAGCCAACAGTCTTATCCGGCCCATAAGGTAAAGGACGTCTCTGTCGCTTTCTCTCTGAGAGCTCCGCGGACGCCAGCTCAAGCGTTTCTTCAATGGAGCACTGTTGAACTCAGGGAGACCGACCCGGATAGGGTCCGGTAGCGGGACGTCATCTATGTAAAACCATTCCGAAGGCCAGTCCTCGGACGCCTTCTTTGGGGTTCCGGTTAGGTATCCGGTCCCGGCGATGCGCCATACTTCGGCTCCGCCCACTTGGTATATAGACCCCTCTTGAGAACGGGGCACCAGGCAGAATAACCTCTTCCACAGCGCGAAATGAGCCTCAACGCCTAAGAATAGCTCGCAAAGGGCGACGAAACCCGCAATATGTAATACGGAGGCGGGCGTGAGATTATGCAGCTGGAGGCCGTAGAATTCCAGAAGCCCGCGGAGAAATGGATGAATTGGAAATCCCAGTCCCCTTATTAGATAGGGGATGAGGCACACCCGCTCTCCTTTAGAAGGATTGGGGGTGCTCTCCGCTTGTTTTCCGCCATTGTAGGTGGCGAGACCGGCTCGGACCGGGACCATGTATGCCAGAGGGAGAAATCCCTTGGCCTGAAGCGACACTAACTCGCTATGCGGGATGGTGCAACTCTCCCAGTCCCCGGGTTTCGGACCGGAGGGGCGAGGGGAGGAGCTGCGACGGCTGGCCATGCTGGAATGGACCTTTGCTGGAAGCGCTCTGATGATAACTCGCGGAGAGGAGAAGATGTGGTTTGGACCTAAATCCCCATCCCGTTAAATAGGCGGCTCGTTTATACGGCTAGGGGTGTGGATGTGAAAATGCCCTAGCTTTTCGCATTCGTTTGACGCGTGGAAGACGGCCATTATTGGGCGTGGAGGCCGAGGAGCACTGCATTACAAAAATCGGACATTATTCTTACAGGTACACAAGATTTGGAGAAGAACCCGACTTGCAATGCCGAACAATCTGCGCGCCGGACTCGTCGTCATTGAAGCCTGGTTCGGGGGCTACTGAGGGAGTCCTGGATTAGGGGGTGTTTGGGTAGCCAGACTATACCTTCAGCCGTAATCCTAGACTATGAAGATACAAGATTGAAGACTTCGTCCCGTGTCCGGATGGGACTTTCCTTGGCGTGGAAGGCAAGCTTGGCGATGCGGATATTCAAGATCTCCTACCATTGTAACCGAATCTATGTAACCCTAACCCTATCCGGTGTCTATATAAACCGGAGGGTTGTAGTCCGTAGGACATCAACTCCATATACAACAATCATACCATAGGCTAGCTTCTAGGGTTTAGCCTCCTTGATCTCGTGGTAGATCTACTCTTGTACTACCCATATCATCAATATTAATCAAGCAGGAGTAGGGTATTACCTCCATCGAGAGGGCCCGAACCTGGGTAAAAACATCGTGTCCCTTGTCTCCTGTTACCATCCGGCCTTGACGCACAGTTCGGGACCCCCTATCCGAGATCCGCCGGTTTTGACACCGACACCGTATTGATGAGAATCCCGTAATAAGGGGGACACGATCTCTGCTTTGATAAGACGTGCCAAAAAACTGCCTCGCGTTATGTGCGGGGCTAGTTAAAGGAAACGGTTCGAATAATCAGCGGGCCATGGCATAATGTCATGTTGCCAAAACATGTCAGCAGATTAGATTTGTGGAAATATTATTCTCTCTACGGCGATATGTGGAACTTATTTTTGCAGGGTTGGACACTATCCTTGTATTCAAATTCTTCCGTGGTGTATGTGGAGGAGGAACCCACCTTGCAATGCCGAAGACAATACTACGCGCCGGACTCATCGTCATTGAAGCCTGGTTCAGGGGCTACTGAGGGAGTCCTGGATTAGGGGGTCTCCGGACAGCCGGACTATATGCTTTGGCCGGACTATTGGACTATGAACATACAATATTGAAGGCTTCGTCTCGTGTCCGGATGGGACTCTACTTGGCGTGGAAGGCAAGCTAGGCAATACGGATATGTATATCTCCTCCTTTGTAACCGACCTTGGGTAACCCTAGCCCTTTCCGGTGTCTATATAAACCGGAGGGTTTTAGTCCGTAAAACAACATACAATCATACCATAGACTAGCTTCTAGTGTTTAGCCTCTCCGATCTCGTGGTTGAACAACTCTTGTAATACTCATATCATCAATAATAAATCAAGCAGGATGTAGGGTTTTACCTCCATCAAGAGGGCCCGAACCTGGGTAAAACATCGTGTCCCCTGCTTCCTGTTACCATCCGCCTTAGACGCACAGTTCGGGACCCCCTACCCGAGATCCGCAGGTTTTGACACCGACACACCCCTTGATACGTCCATTTTGCATCATGCTTTTATATCGATTTACTGCATTATGGGCTGTTATTACACATTATGTCATAATACTTATGCCTTTTCACTCTTATTTTACAAGGTTTACATGAAGAGGGGGAATGCCGGCAGCTGGAATTCTGGGCTGGAAAAGGAGCAAATATTAGAGACCTATTATGCATATCTCCATAAGTCTTGAAACTCCATGGGAATTCTTTTCAGAATATATAAAAAATATTGGGCGAAAGAAGTACCATAGGAGGGCCACCCACCATCCACGAGGGTGGGGGCGCGCCCTACCCCCTAGGCGCGCGCCCTGCCTCGTGGGCCCCTGGTGGCCCTCTGATGCCCATCTTTGGCTATATTGAGTCTTTCATCGAGAGAAAAATCATAAGCAAGCTCACGGGACGAAACTCCGCTGCCACGAGATGGAACCTTGGCGGAACCAATCTAGGGCTCCGACGGAGCTGTTCTGCCGGGGAAACTTCCCTCCGGGAGGGGGAAATCATCACCATCGTCATCACCAACGATCCTATCATTGGGAGGGGGTCAATCTCCATCAACTTCTTCACCAGTACCATCTCATCTCAAACCCTAGTTCATCTCTTGTATCCAATCTTTGTATCCAAACCTCACATTGGTACCTGTGGGTTGCTAGTAGTGTTGATTACTACTTGTAGTTGATGCTAGGTGGTTTACTTGGTGGAAGATCATATGTTCAGATCCATTATGCATATTAATAATCCTATGATTATGAACATGAATATGCTTTGTGAGTAGTTACGTTTGTTCCTGAGGACATGGGAGAAGTCTTGCTATAAGTAGTCATGTGAATTTGGTATTCGTTCGATATTTTGATGAGATGTATGTTGTCATCCCTCTAGTGGTGTCATGTGAACGTCGACTACATGACACTTCACCATTGTTTGGGCCTAGAGGGAGGTATTGGGAAGTAATAAGTAGATGATGGGTTGCTAGAGTGACAGAAGCTTAAACCCTAGTTTATGCGTTGCTTCGTAAGGGGCTGATTTGGATCCATATGTTTCATGTTATCGTTAGGTTTACCTTAATACTTCTGTTGTAGTTGAGGATGCTTGCAATAGGGGTTAATCATAAGTGGGATGCTTGTCCAAGTAAGGGCAGTACCCAAGCACTGATCCACCCACATATCAAATTATCAAAGTACTGGATGTGAATCATGTGAACGTGATGAAAACTAGCTTGACGATAATTCCCATGTGTCCTCGGGAACGCTTTCCTTTAATTAGAGTTTGTCCAGGCTTTTCCTTTGCTACAAAAATGATTGGGCCATCTTGCTACACCTTATTTACTTTTACTATTTGTTACCCGTTACCTATTACCTTATCACAAAACTATCTGTTACCGATAATTTCAGTGCTTGCAGAAAATACCTTGCTGAAAACCGCTTATCATTTCGTTCTGCTCCTCGTTGGCTTTGACACTCTTACTTATCGAAAAGGCTATGATAGATCCCCTACACTTGTGGCTCATCAAGACTCTTTTCTGGCATCGTTGCCGGGGAGTGAAGCGCCTTTGGTAGGTGGAATTTGGTAAGAAAAAAATTTATATAGTGTGCTAAAATTTACTGTCACTTGTTACTATGGAACATAATCCTTTGAAGGGCTTGTTCGGGGTATCTTCACCCCGACCAATAGAGCAAAGAGTTTCTCCTCAACCTACTAAAAATGTTTACTTTGAAATTCCTTCAGGTATGATAGAGAAACTGCTAGCTAATCCTTTCATGGGTGATGGAACATTGCATCCCGATTTACAGCTAATCTATGTGGATGAAGTTTGCGGATTATTTAAGCTTGTAGGTATGCCCGAGGATGTTATCAAGAAGAAGGTCTTCCCTTTATCTTTGAAGGGAGATGCAATGACATGGTTGAGGCTATGTGATGATATTGGATCATGGAACTACCAACGATTGAAATTGGAATTTCATCAGAACTTTTATCCTATGCATCCTGTTCATCGTGATCGTAATTATATATATAATTTTTGGCCTCGCAAAGGAGAAAGCATCGCTCAAGCTTGGGGGAGGCTTAATTCAATGTTATATTCATGCCCCAATCATGAGATCTCAAAAGAAATGATTATTCAAAAAAATTATGCTCGGCTTTCTCTCAGTAATCGCTCCATGCTTGATACTTCTTGTACTAGATCTTTTATGATGAAGACTATTGAATTCAAATGGTATTTATTGGAAAGAATTAAACGCAACTCTAAAGATTGGGACCTGGAAGAAGGTAAGGAGTCAGGTATAACACCTAAGTTTGATTGTGTTAAATCTTTTATGGATACCGATGCTTTCCGTGAATTTAGCACTAAATATGGACTTGACTCTGAGATAGTAGCTTCTTTCTATGAATCCTTTGCTACTCATGTTAATATCCCTAAGGAGAAGTGGTTTAAATATAATCCTCCCATTGAAGTAAAAGTATTTGCACCTATTAAAGTTGAAGAAAAGACTATCACTTATAATGATCCTGTTGTTCCTACTGCTTATATTGAGAAACCACCTTTCCCTGTTAGAATAAAGGATCATGCTAAAGCTTCAACTGTGATCAACAAAAGTAATATTAAGACACCCAAACACCCTGAGCAAATTAAGGTTGAACTTAGTGTTGTTATGGTTAAAGATCTCTTGGCCGATAACATTGATGGGCATGGTATTTACTTCTGCAATGAATCTGCTAGAATTGCTAGACCTGATACTAAAAATAAACATAGACCTGTTGTAGGCATGCCTATTATTTCTGTTAAAGTAGGAGATCATTGATATCATGGCTTATGTGATATGGGTGCTAGTGCAAGTGCAATACCTCATTCCTAATACAAAGAAATTATGCATGATATTGCACCTACTGAGATAGAAGAGATTGATGTTACAATTAAGCTTGTCAATAGAGATACTATTTTGCCAGTCAGGATTGTTAGAGAAGTTGAAGTCTTGTGTGGGAAAGTTAAATATCCTGCTGATTTTCTTGTTCTTGGTTCCCCACAAGATGACTTTTGTCCCATTATATTTGGTAGACCCTTCTTGAATATTGTTAATGCTAAGACGACAATAAGGATATTGTTTATGTTGGTTTAGGGGATATGTCTCATGAGTTTAATTTTGCTAAATTTCATAGACAACCCCATGATAAAGAATTGTCTAGTAAAGATGAAATTATTGGTCTTGCTTCTATTGTCGTGCCTCCTACTGATCCTTTAGAACAATATTTGCTAGACCATGAAAATGATATGTTTATGAATGAAAGAAGGGAAATAGATGAAGTATTCTTTAAACAGGGACCTATTTTGAAACACAACTTGCCTGTTGAGATCCTAGGGGATCCCCCTCCACCTAAGGGTGATCCTGTGTTTGAGCTTAAACCTTTACCTGATACTCTTAAATATGCTTATCTTGATGAGAAAGAGATATATCATGTTATTATTAGTGCCAACCTTTCAGAGCATGAAGAAAACAAATTATTGTAAACTCTGAAGAAGCACCGTGCTGCTATTGGATATACTCTTGATGATCTTAAGGCCATTAGTCCCACTCTGTGCCAGCATAAAATTAAATTGGAGAAAGACGCTAAACCGGTTGTTGATCACCAACGATGGTTAAATCCTAAGATGACAGAAGTGGTAAGAAAAGAAATACTAAAGCTTCTAGAGGCAGGTATAATTTATCCTGTTCCTGATAGTCAGTGGGTAAGTCCTGTCCATTGTGTCCCTAAGAAGGGAGGTATTACTGTTGTTCCTAATGATAAAGATGAATTGATCCCACAAAGAATTGTTACAGGTTATAGAATGGTAATTGATTTCCGCAAATTAAATAAAGCTACTAAAAAGGATCATTGCCCTTTACCTTTTATTGATCAAATGCTAGAAAGATTATCCAAGCATACACATTTTTGCTTTCTAGATGGTTATTCTGGTTTCTCTCAAATACCTGTGTCAAAAGAGGATCAAGAAAGACAACTTTTACTTGCCCTTTCGGTATCTTTGCTTCTAGATGTATGCCTTTTGGTTTATGTAATGCACCTGCTACCTTTCAAAGATGTATGACTGCTATATTCTCTTACTTTTGTGAAAAGATTGTTGAGGTTTTCATGGATGATTTCTCCGTTTACGGAACTTCTTTTGATGATTGCTTAAGCAACCTTGATCGAGTTTTGCAAAGATGTGAAGAAACTAATCTTGTCTTGAATTGGGAGAAGTGCCACTTTATGGTTAATGAAGGTATTGTCTTGGGGCATAAAATTTCTGAAAGAGGTATTGAAGTTGATAAAGCTAAAGTTGATGCTATTGAAAAGATGTCGTGTCCCAAGGACACTAAAGGTATAAGAAGTTTCCTTGGTCATGCCAGTTTTTATAGGAGGTTCATTAAGGACTTCTCTAAAATTTCTCGGCCTCTGACTAATCTCTTACAAAAAGATGTTCCTTTTGTCTTTGATGATGATTGTGTAGAAGCATTTGAAATACTTAAGAAAGCTTTGGTTTCTGCACATATTATTCAGCCTCCTGATTGGAATTTACCATTTGAAATTATGTGTGATGCTAGTGATTATGCTGTAGGGGCTGTTCTAGGACAAAGAGTTGATAAGAAATTAAATGTTATTCAATATGCTAGTAAAACTCTATACAATGCCCAAAGAAATTATGCTACTACTGAAAAGAAATTTTTAGCAGTTGTATTTGCTTGTGATAAGTTCAGACCTTACATTGTTGATTCTAAAGTAACTGTTCACACTGATCATGCTGCTATTAAATATCTTATGGAAAAGAAAGATGCTAAACCTAGACTTATTAGATGGGTTCTCTTGCTACAAGAATTTGATTTGCATATTATTGATAGAAAGGGAGCTGAGAACCCCGTTGCAGACAACTTGTCTAGGTTAGAGAATGTTCTTGATGACCCACTACCTATTGATGTTACCTTTCCTGATGAACAATTAGCTATCATAAATGCTTCTCGTACTGCTCCATGGTATGCTTATTATGCTAATTATATTGTTGCTAAATTTATACCACCTAGTTTCACATACCAACAAAAGAAAAAGTTCTGCTATGATTTAAGACACTACTTCTGGGATGACCCACATCTTTATAAAGAAGGAGTAGATGGTGTTATTAGACGTTGTGTATCTGAGCATGAACAGGAAAAGATCCTACGCAAGTGTCACTCCGAGGCTTATGGAGGACACCATGTTGGAGACAGAACTGCACATAAGGTATTGCAATCCGATTTTTATTGGCCTACTCTCTTCAAGGATGCCTGTAAGTTTGTCTTGTCTTGTGATGAATGTCAAATAATTGGTAATATTAGTAGACATCAAGAAATGCCTATGAACTATTCACTTGTTATTGAACCATTTGACGTTTGGGGCTTTGATTATATGGGACCTTTTCCTTCCTCTAATGGGTATACTCATATTTTAGTTGCTATTGATTACGTTACTAAATGGGTAGAAGCTATTCCAACTAGTAGTGCTTATCATAACACCTCTATTAAGATGCTTAAAGAAGTTATTTTTCCGAGGTTTGGAGTCCCTAGATACTTAATGACTGATGGTGGTTCACATTTTATTCATGGTGCTTTTCGTAAAATGCTTGCTAAGTATGATGTTAATCATAGAATTGCATCTCTATATCATCCACAGTCTAGTGGTCAAGTAGAACTTAGCAATAGAGAGCTGAAATTAATTTTGCAAATGACTGTTAATAGATCTAGAAAGAATTGGTCCAAGAAACTTGATGATGCACTATGGGCTCATAGAACTGCATATAAAAATCCTATGGGTATGTCTTCATATAAAATGGTTTATGGTAAAGCATGTCACTTACCTCTTGAACTAGAACATAAGGCATATTGGGCTATTAAAGAGCTCAACTATGACTTCAAACTTGCCGGTGAGAAGAGGCTTTTTGACATTATCTCACTTGATGAATGGAGGACCCAGGCCAATGAGAATGCCAAACTGTTTAAAGAAAAAGTTAAAAGATGGCATGATAAAAGGATACAAAAGCGTGAGTTTAATGTAGGTGATTATGTATTGTTATAAAACTCTCGTTTAATATTTTTTGCAAGCAAACTCCTCTCTAAATGGGAAGGTCCTTACATCGTCGAGGAGGTCTATCGTTCCGGTGCCATAAAAATCAACAACTTCGAAGGCACAAATCTAAGGGTGGTAAACGGTCAGAGAATCAAACATTATATCTCAGGTAATCCCATAAATGTTGAAACTAATGTTATTGAAACCATAACCCCGGAGGAATACATAAGGGACACTTTCCAGAACATTTCAAAGCCTGAAAAGGAATAGGTACGTGGTACGGTAAGTAAACCGACTCCAAAACAGTTCTAATGGCAATTTTTCTCTGTTTTGGAATATTTAACAAAATAGGAAAATAAGAAGCAAATCGGAAAGGACACGAGGCTTCCACGAGGGTGGAGGGCACGCCCTACCCCCCTGGGCGCACCCCCTGCCTCGTAGGTACCTCGTGTGCTCTCCGGACTATGTTTTCTTGCATGATACTTCTTTTGGTCGGTAAAAATTCATTATATAATCTCTCGAAAGTTTTGACCACCGTATCACGCAAACATCCTCTGTCTTTGTTTCGAGCTATTTTCTGCCAGGGTTGTCAAGGCCAACCATCATGTCATATCCCTCCTCCTCCAACAATGAGGGCAACGCTGCTTGGCTAATGAAGATAGAGCTGAAGAGAGAAGAGCCCGGAGAGATTAACAAGGATGATGGGATCAAGAAAGCCATGGGGGACCAAGTTCCGGCAGTAGCAGAAGAAGACATCCTTCAACCTCACCACAATCTCTTTACCTCAATGGAGATTGAGGCTTTCAAGATGATTGAGTTGGCTCGTATTCAAAACAAGTATCTCACAAGTGAAACTATTTTTTTGAAGGAGCATATCATCGCACTCAAGGGCATTATCCGCAAACTGGAGGATCTCCTACGCTCGATGTGCGACTATCCATCATCACCAACACCTTCTTCACCAACAAAGAAGAACTGAGTATCGCGTATGGGCACTCCCCTTGGCAACTGCCAAGCTTGGGGGATTGCCCCGGTATCGTATCACCATCACTTTTATCTTTATCGTTTTTAGTACGATCCTTTTGATAATATCTTGATCTAGTAGAATAAAGTTTTAGTATAATCTAGTTGTGAGTTTTTCCTTATGATCCTTCTATGTAATCGAGTCCGTGAGCTATATATAATAAAGATTAGTGTTGGGTCAAGGGCTTGATTATTTTGCTATGATCTTGAGGGAATAGAATAAAATAAAAGAAAAGAAATAAAAACAAATAAAGGGATCATGTGGATCTTATGGAGAGTAATGAGCTCACATATAAAGAGTATGATGAATAAAAATTGTTGAGAGTTGACAAACATAGTTTTGGTCATTGTTGCAATTAATATGAAGTAATAAAGAAAGAGAGATTTTCACATATAAATATACTATCTAGTACATCTTTTATGATTGTGAGCACTCATTAAAATATGACTTGCTAAAGAGTTGTTGTTGGACAAGGAAGACAATGTAATGGGTTATGTTTTCTTACATCTGAGATAAATTATATTGTCATGGATCATCCAACATGTTGAGCTTGACTTTCCCCCTCATGCTAGCCAATTTCTTTGCACCAAGTAGAGATACTACTTGTGCTTCCAAATATCCTTAAACCCAGTTTTGCCATGAGAGTCCACCATATCTACCTATGGATTGAGTAAGATCCTTCAAGTAAGTTTTCATCGTTGCAAGAAATAATAATTGCTCTCTAAATATGTATGATTTATTAGTGCGGAGAAAATAAGCTTTATACGATCTTGTGATGTGGAAGAAATAAAAGTGACGGACTGCATAATAAAGGTCCATATCACAAGTGGCAATATAAAGTGACGTTCTTTTGCATTAAGATTTTGTGCATCCAACCATAAAAGCACATGACAACCTCTGCTTCCCTCTGTGAAGGGCCTATCTTTTATTCTTGTCTATTACTTCATGCAAGAGTCATGGTGATCTTCAGCTTTCCTTTTTACATTTTATCCTTTAGCTAGGACAATGTGTTGGAAAGATCCTGATATATATGGCTAATTGGATGTGGGTTTTCATGAACTATTATTGTTGACATTACCCTTGAGGTAAAAGGTTGGGAGGAAAAACTATAAGCCCCTATCTTTCTCTGTGTCCGATTAAAACTTCATAACCATAAATATCGCGTGAGTGTTAGCAATTTTGAAAGACTAAATGATGGTTGAATACGTGGACTTGCTGAGAAGCTCTTATATTGACTCTTTACTATGTTATGATAAATTGCAATTGCTTCAATGACTAAGATTACAGTTTGTTAGTTTTCAATGAAGTTTCTGATTCGTACTTGACTATATATATGTGTGTGTGTGTGTGTGTGTTGTTGTTGTTGTTGTTCTAAGAATGATCATGATGCCCTCATGTTTGTATTTTATTTTATCGACACCTCTATCTCTAAACATGTGGACATATTTTTCGATATCGGCTTTCGCTTGAGGACAAAGCGAGGTCTAAGCTTGGGGGAGTTGATACGTCCATTTTGCATCATGCTTTTATACCGATATTTATTGCATTATGGGCTGTTATTACACATTATGTCACAATACTTATGCCTTTTCTCTCTTATTTTACAAGGTTTAAATGAAGAGGGGGAATGCCGGCAGCTGGAATTCTGGGCTGGAAAAGGAGCAAATATTAGAGACCTATTCTGCACATCTCCAAAAGTCCTAAAACTCCACAGGAATTATTTTCAGAATATATAAAAAATATTGGGCGAAAGAAGTACCAGAGGGGGGCCACCCACCGTCCACGAGGGTGGGGGCGCGCCCTACCCCCCTGGGTGCTCCCCCTGCCTTGTGGGCCCCCTGGTGGCCCTCTGATGCCCTTCTTTGGCTATACAGAGTCTTTTGTCGAGAAAAAAATCATAAGCAATATCACGGGATGAAACTCCGCCGCCACGAGGCGGAACCTTGGTGGAACTAATCTAGGGCTCCGGCGGAGCTATTCTGTCGGGGAAACTTCCCTCCGGGAGGGGGGAATCATCACCATCGTCATCACCAATGATCCTCTCATCGAGAGGGGGTCAGTCTCCATCAACATCTTCACCAGCACCATCTCATCTCAAACCCTAGTTCATCTCTTGTATCCAATCTTTGTATCCAAACCTTAGATTGGTACCTGTGAGTTGCCAGTAGTGTTGATTACTCCTTGTAGTTGATGCTAGTTGGTTTACTTGGTGGAAGATCATATGTTCAGATCCATTATGCATATTAATAATCCTATGATTATGAACATGAATATTCTTTGTGAGTAGTTACGTTTGTTCCTGAGGACATGGGAGAAGTATTGCTATAAGTAGTCATGTCAATTTGGTATTCGTTCGATATTTTGATGAGATGTATGTTGTCATCCCTCTAGTGGTGTCATGTGAACGTCGAATACATGACACTTCACCATTTCTTGGGCCTAGAGGGAGGCAGTCGGAAGTAATAAGTAGATGATGGGTTGCTAGAGTGACAGAAGCTTAAACCCTAATTTATGCGTTGCTTCATAAGGGGCTGATTTGGATCCATACGTTTCATGCTATGGTTTGGTTTACCTTAATACTTCTGTTGTAGTTGCGGATGCTTGCAATAGGGGTTAATCATAAGTGGGATGCTTGTCCAAGTAAGGGCAGTACCCAAGCACCGGTCCACCCACATATCAAATTATCAAAGTACCTAACGTGAATCATATGAACGTGATGAAAACTAGCTTCACGATAATTCCCATGTGTCCTCGGGAGCGCTTTCCTTTATATAAGAGTTTGTCCAGGCTTGTCCTTTGCTACAAAAAGGATTGGGCATCTTTCTGCACCTTATTTACTTTTACTATTTGTTACCCGTTACCAATTACCTTATCACAAAACTATCTGTTACCGATAATTTCAGTGCTTGCAGAAAGTACCTTGCTGAAAACCGCTTATCATTTCCTTCTACTCCTCGTTGGGTTCGACACTCTTACTTATCGAAAAGGCTATGATAGATCCCCTACACTTGTGGGTCATCACCCCTCACCGCTCCACGAGCGAAACGAACACACAAAAGAGAAGTTTATTTTTGAAAAATGGAGATGGCACATGCAAATTTGCTTAGAACGGCAAAAGAATACCACATATAGGCAGATATAGTGGACTCATGTGGAAAAACTGGGTTAAAGGTTTTTGGATGCACAAGTAGAGATCGTACTTAGTGCAAAATGAAGGCAAGCAAAAGATTGGGAAGCGACTAACTAAGAAATGAATAATCTCATAAGCAAGCATTAAGCATAATTAACACCGAATAATGCACCACATAGGATATAATTTCATTGCATGACTATTGACTTTCGTGCTTGCATAGGGAATCACAAACCTTAACACCAATATTCTTACGAAAGCATAATTACTCATCAAGATGACACACATATCACATCATCTTATCTCAAAACTATTACTAAGAATCAAGTTTATTTTGTCCAATGATATTCATGAAAGTTTTTATTATATCCTTCTTCGATATCTATCACTTTGGGACTAATTTTAATATGTTGCTTTTCATATGCTCAAACAAATATAAGTGAAGATCATGAGCATAATTCTTTTTCTTTCTCTCAAAATAATTGAAGTGAAGCAAAAGAGAATTTCTTGAAAATTTTAATAACTCTCAAATAAATCTAAGTGAAGCAAGAGATCATTTCTTCAAAAATACTAAGCACATCGTGCTCAAAAAGGTATAAGTGAAGCACTAGAGCAAGTCCATAGCTCATAAAAATTTAAGTGAAGCATAGGGAGCAATTCTAATAAGTCATGTCATAATTTTGGCTCTCTCAAATAAGTGTGTCTAGCAAGGGATCAAGAGTTAAAACACAAAATAAAACAAGCGAAGACTCATATCATACAACACGCTCCAAGAAAAACACATAGTATGTGACGAATAAAAATATAGCTTTGAGTAAAATACATATGGTCGTTAGAAGAAAGAGGGGATGCCACTCAGGGGCATCCCCAAGCTTAGTTGGTTGCTCATTTTTGGATAATATCTTGGGATGCCGGGGCATCCCCAAGCTTAGGCTCTTCTACTCCTTATTCCTTCATCCATCGTAAGATAACCCAAAACTTGAAAACTTCAATCACACAAAACTCAACAAAACCTTCGTGAGATCCGTTAGTATAAGAATAATAAATCACTACTATAAGTAACGTATCAAACCAATTCATATTTTTTTTCTTGCATTATATCTACTTTATTCCAACTTTTCTATGGCAAAAACTCATCAAAGAAAACCATAGAGCCATGAAAATAAGCACACAACACAAAAAACAGAATCTGTCAAAACAGAACAGCTTGTAGCAATCTGACTATTTCGAATACTTCTGTAACTCCAAAAATTCTGAAAAATTAGGACGACCTGAGAAATTTGTATATTGATCTACTGGTTTTGGAATGGGTATTTTATAGCTCTCTGGTAAAAGAAGAACATTATTTTTGTGAGCGCAAAAGTTTCTGTTTTTCAGCAAGATCAAACATTATCACCCAAGAAGATCCTAAAGGCTTTACTTGGCACAAACACTAATTAAAACACAAAAAACACAATCGTAGCAGTAGAATAATTGTGCTAACACACAAAAACAGGAAACAAAAAGCAAAAATAAATTTTATTCATTGGGTTGCCTCCCAACAAGCGCTATAGTTTTACGCCCTTAGCTAGGCATAAAGCAAGGATCTAAGTTTTGTCATCCTTATCCTTAACTTTCTGAGAGGTGTTTTCATCATGGGGTTTTTTAAACACTACATAAAACATATTATCCATAGAATTCTTAGCTTTATTAAGTTGCCCATTATCATAACCACGTTGATTTCCGACAACAATCCAAGAGTAATGTTGATTAACATTATTGAAAAACTTGTTGGATTATATCTAAAACGGGAAGAAATCTTAGCTTTATTAAGTTGCCCATTATCATAACCACGTTGATTTCCGACAACAATCCAAGAGTAATGTTGATTAACATTATTGAAAACTTGTTGGATTATGTCTAAAACGGGAACTTCCTTTTTAAGATTCTCATCAATGTTTTTATTATCCCCAAGTAGATGTCTTAACACATAATCACTATTGTAAACAATTTCATCTATCACGGGCTTTTCACGATTCATACCATAAAAGTCAAAGATTTCCCTAGCTTCTCGTATAATATAGTCAAAGTCATTCATAAGAACGAGAGTGGCCAACTTTTTAGCCTTAGGATTCTTTATAACGGGGAGCTCAAAAAACAATCTTTGCAAGGTAGGATGGGTACGAATAAATTTACTTTCAAGTTTCAGAACTAGTGTTGAAATAGCATCTGCATAAGATCTAGTAGTTTTGAGTATAGGAGCATCATCAAGACTTAAATTTCCTACACAATTGAAAAATTCTTGGATACATTCTTTTCCCATAACGTTCCCTTGCCCCAAGATAAAAGTTTTAGCATATAGATTGCCCGTACGTCCCATCTTAGGATTTAGGCCGTCATCTATTGGTGTCATACCGAAATCACTCATGTTTGCAAGCAAAGGATAGATCTGACAAGAAAACAGCAAACGAAAAAAAGAGGCGAATAAAACACCAATTTTTTGTGAAGTGGGGGAGAGGAAAACGAGAGGAAAATGGAAAATAATGTAAGTTGCAAGCAGATGAGATTTGTGATTAGGAACCTGGTATATGTTGAAGATCCTCCCTGGCAACGGCGCCAAAAATTCCTTTTGATGTCGCTTGAAGCTACGTCGGTATTTCCCCAAAGAGGAAGGGATGATGTAGCACAGCGACAGTAGGTATTTCCCTCATATATGCAACCAAGGTTATCGAAACAGTAGGATAACCAAGCAACACAACGTAATCAGCACCTGCACACAAATAACAACTTCTCGCAACCCGACGTGTTAAAGGGGTTGTCAATCCCTTCCGGGGTACGGCGCCTCAAGATAGGCAAATAGACGTGAGGTAAATTTGTAGTAGATTGATAGATCGAACGCAAAATAAAATAAATAAGGATAAATTGCAGCAAGGTATTTTTGGGTTTTTGGATTAATAGATCTGAAAATAAATGCAAGGGAAAATAGATCGCAAAAGCAAATAAAATGAGAAAGAGACCCGGGGGCCGTAGATTTCACTAGTGGCTTCTCTCAAGAAAAATAGCAAATGGTGGGTGAACAAATTACTGTTGGGCAATTGATAAACTTCAAATACTCATGATGATATCCAGGCAATGATCATTACATAGGCATCATGCCCAAGATTAGTAGACCGACTCCTGCCTGCATCTACTACTATTACTCCACACATCGACCGCTATCCAGCATGCATCTAGTATATTAAGTTCATGGAGAAATGGAGTAATGCAATAAGAACGATGAATTTTTTTTTGAATATGCATAGCATGCGTATCTTGCATTAAAGAGGGAGAAAAGGGGTACAAGAGCCCTCCGCCGAGGGTGTTACAACACACCCACTCCACCGTATCAAGGGTACACACTACACCTCACCTCCGACCCACCTATGTATCCACCTAAAGAAGGGTTCCATGTCCGACCGTATGAGGCCGGCCGTCTTCCAAGCCCTACCCTCCGAAAGGATCCTACCAAAGATTCTGTCGGATTTCGGGTTCCGGCAGACCCTTGAGGTTCGAACACTGGGGTGCGCGCGGAGATCTCGCTTCCTACCTACCTGCACCCCTCCGCCTTGCTAAGATCTAAGCTATGGAAAGAACAACACAAGAGACACAGGTTTATACTGGTTCGGGCCACCGTTGTGATGTAATACCCTACTCCAGTTTGTGGTGTGGTGGATTGCCTCTTGGGCTGATGATAATGAATGATACAAGGAAGAACAGCCTCGCGAGGGTCTGTGCCGGGGTACTGACCCATGAGAACCTATGGGACCGGCGGACCGAGTCCCATTCGGTTCGGCGGGGGCGAGGGTCGCACGAAGAGCGGATCGAGGCGAAGCACACGAGCAGTTTACCCAGGTTCGGGCCGCACAAATGCGTAAAACCCTACTCCTGCTTTTCGGTTTGTATTGAGTTCTTGCTCGGGAGCGCGGAGTGCTACAGTACACCCCCAGCAGCTAACGAGACCGAGCGTGAGTGTTCTCTTTTTCGCCGACCCCCCTCTACGTTGCGCATGGGCCTCCTTTTATATGCTCAAGGGGTCACCGACAGGTGGCAACGTAGACAAGGGTAAAAATGGAAAGATGCTGTGGTTGGTACAGCTACCTGCTACAGTGTATCATACCTAACCCTGACGGCAGGGGACAAGGGCATTAAATGCCCGTCTGCGTCGCCTAAATAGTGCAAAAGGGACCGTCAGGGACGCCACCGCCCGCCACGATGGCAATCTTGTCAGCGCCGCTTGCCACCGCGCACCGCTGGCTGCACAGCCTCCCGCCACGTATGCTTGGAAGGGTCCCAGAGCGACACGTTGGTGGATGTGCTGGAGCGCGGACACAGAGTGGTGGCTTGCCGCGGCAAGCGCCTTGCCGCGGTCGTTGTCTTGTCGCGTCCGGGAGCTTGTCGCTCACCGGGCCTTGCCGGGACGTGTGGCGCGTCGCGGCAAGTTCCTTGAGATGCCTTGGTTGGCCTTCCCGGCAAGCTCCTCTTGCCGGGGTCTTGTCTCCTTGGCTTTGATATGCCTTGGTTGGCCTTCCCGGCAAGCTCCTCTTGTCGGGGTCTTGTCTCCTTGAATAGAGAGAGGAGAGCCTTTATCCGGCGGAATCGCCTGGATCTTGAGGGCCGGCAAGAAGGACACTTATCTGGAGGGAGAGTTCCGCGGCAAGTGGGAGGAATGGAGAGCAGACTGGTGCTGGATTGTCGAGGAGAACCCGCAGCCGTTTACCGCCCGGCGCCAAGCCCCAGTAGCACGCGGCAGCGATTGGAGTGACGTGGCCCCGGAAGATGATAGGCTTAAGGTTACCGTCACCCGGATCCTACGCCTCAGGCTTGCCGGGCTCACTGTAGGCGCTGTTGGCACAGATTTTCTTCGCCGCCGCATCGCCCCCCTGCAGGAACGGGGGAGACCCACCAGGGAATTCAAGAATGCGGCGGATATCATGAGGCTGCGTCCGGGCTTCAACTTCAACTTCGCTGTTCTGGAGCTCAACGCGATGCTCCAGGAGCTATTCAAGTACGACCCTCAGCATCCCGAAGTGTTCAGGTTGCCGAAGGGTGTCGTTCCGCTGTGCAACAACTCCGCGCTCGACCGCATCTGCGCAATGATGCCGCTATGCGACTCGCATGGAATTGTCCCAACTTGGCAAGAGCCTGCAGACGACGTCGTGCAGAAATTGTTTGACGGCTTGGTAGAAGTGCCGATCCGCTCCAACGAAAAGCAGATGCAGCAGAGATGACACGCATCGCCACCAGGCTGGAAGAGGCGGCGGCAGCCGCAGCCGCGGGCGAATTTGGATTCACCATGGAGGAGGCAGATGCAGCAGAGGCGGCAAGCCGTGCCGAGCGAGGGGAGCCCGCCGGCGAGAAAGAGCTTGCCGGGCATGACGTCGAGTCGAGCGAGCCCGCCAAGGATACGAGCGGCTCGCTGGAAATAAACTCCTCTTCCTCCTCATCTTCAGGCAGCTCGCCGCAAGCAGAGCCTCCATCCCCACCAAGAACGCGTCTCCGCAAGGCCGGGGACGTAGCAGGGCGGCAGGCGAGTGAATAGTCGCCGCGCCGTGTGACGCGCTCCACCGCGGCAAGCACTGTTGCTGCGGGAGCACCTCATGTTGCTGCCGCAACTGGAGTGGGGTCGTCTCAGGCCACCGCCACTGTTCCTGCCAAGTGGCCAAGGGAAACTACTCCTCCGCCTCCTCGCGCTGGACGTGGGATGGACTTCGACTTCTCCGCGTTCAGCTCCGACGAGGAAGAAGAAGTGTAAGATTCTCTAGTTGTACTTGTAGTTCTTCAATTCTTGCCGTTTTGTCTTGTATCTCATTTGATTTACTCTGAACTTATTCCTTTTTAGGACTCTGGCCCAGAGAGCAGCGAAGAGAGCCAAGGTCCCGGTGATTGTCATCGAGGAAGAACCCACCGCGACAGCAGGGGAAGCGCCCGAGACCACCTTGCCGGACCCGGCAACTGTTCTCCAGAGCAGCCCCCAGCGTAAGTATATGGTTTGCTTTCCGCTGTTAGGCGTGCATGGATACTCTTTCTTTGCTAACATCTGACTATTGGTTTGTGTAGGCGCAGAGCAGCCCCACCAGGAGCGTCCGGAGACCGCCCCCGAAGTGCCAAGGGAGAGTCCTCCGGCAAGGGGGAGTTCTCCGGCAAGGGACAGCACCAGTGTCCCCCCGGCGGCGGAGACTACGACTGCCGAACCCAGTACAGGTAATCTTCTCTCCAAAGCTTCCCTTGGGTTCTTCTTCTTCTTGGGTATTTGCTTGACTTTTCTCACTTTTCCGGCAATCAGACCCGTCTGCTGCGGAGCTGATGGAGACCGAGGTTGCTGCCGACGACATTGCTGCCACTGAAGAAGCAGCCGGCGCTGATGATCCCGCCGGCGACGAGGCCGCCAAAGCTGCCGCCGCAGCAGCTGGCGAGGGGTCTGGCAATCATACTGACGGCCCTGAGGCCGCAGGAGCGCCAGGCGCTACGTCGACCGCCGACCCGTCTGCCGCTGCCGCAGCGCCAGGCTCCGAAGAGCCCCAGCCAGGCGTCTACTTGAAGGCCGGTGATGGCGTCTTCATCAACCTCCCCTGGGCATCAAGCTCCAGGGCGCCGGTCAAGGGAGAGAGCTTCGACGGAGAGGTGCTCGCCTCTGCTGGGCTGACGCTAGTTGATGCGCCGAGCAGCAGCAGCGGCGAGCCTAAGGAGGAGCGGCTGCTGCGGAAGCTATTGTCGCTCTACCGCACGCGGCAAGCCAAGCTGGAATCCCGCGAGGCGCTTGTCGCGAAGGCGGGAGCGGACATCGAGAAGCGCGCGTAGGAGCTCCGGGGTCTCAACCAGCAAGCTCTTCGGTCCCTGGCAGAGGAGCGGGAGCAACTCGCCGAAGAGCAGAAGGCATTCTTCCTTGAGAAGGCCGAAGTTGAAGAGCAACAACGGCTTGCCGTTGAGAAGCTGTTTGCGCAGGAGGGCGAGCTGGCGCAGCGGAAAGTTAACCTTGACAGCCACGAGGAGGAGCTTGCCGCGCGTGAGCAAGAAATCAGCGGAGCCCTTAAGCAAGCAGAGGATGCTGCCGCAGTTGCCGAGGCCGCCAAGAAGGAGCTGGAGACGAAGGTGGCGCAGCTGGAGGCCGATCTCAAGGCGAGTGGTGAAGAGCTTGCCGCGCTCAAGCTTGAGCGGGAGAAGGACGCCCACAGCAACTCAGAGCTGCAGGCTCGTCTCGCCGAGAGGGGCAAAGAGCTTAGCGCCGCCAAGGACTCCAACGCAGATCTTGAGTTGAAGCTGACCACTTTGACCAAGACGCTGGAGAAAGTGGAGCACTGGACGGAGGGTCTCGTGAGTGCTGCCGCAGATATCGACAGGGAGCTGGCGCAGCTGGGGGTGGAGGATCTCGGGTATCCCTCTGATGAGAACCTCCAACCCAGCGCCAAGCTCACCTTGTTCTTCAAAAGCGTGGCGACGGCCCTCCAGCGGCTCCGAGAGAAGATCCCAAAGCAGCTGGCCGACGAGTCGCGCAAGATCTGCATGGGAGCTCTTCAAAAGGTGTTGGTGAAGGTGGCCTTCCGCAACCCAGGCCTCAACCTCACCAACGTCCTCAAGACCCTGCCGCCGGATGCTGATCTGGAGGCGCTCAAGACCCTTGTCGCACCCATTGTGGATAAGGTGAGCGGGATCAAGAGGATTGAGGGCGATCGCGTAGACTAGGCCGCCCGTTTCTTCTTTTCTTGTCGCTGCTGGTCATGTTATGAAAACAATCTGTTAGAGCCACGACAAGCTACTTTGTAATATAACTCTATTCTGGGTAATGATTACAATGTTATTCCCTTTACTTGATTCCTCCCTTTGTATGTTTTTGCCCTACGCTTTTAGGGAACTTGCCGGTGCAGGCACCTTAGCCGCGAGCGCTGAGTGCGGGACGTCAGCAGCCTGCTGGCGGTGCCGCTACCGACAAGAAACCTTGTCACAACTAGTCGCAGCTCACTTAAGTTGTTGAGCGGACTCGAAACAAAGTAAGGGCGCAACTAGCTACGAGTTGGTTCCTCCGCGCGCAGGTTTTCCATACAAAGTGCGGTCGTTCAAGGGAGATAACTTAACAATTTAAAAAATCTGATTGCTCAAACTTTGGCAACTTAGCTTTTCTGTTGTTTGCTTCCCGGTAAGGCGAAACTTTTCTTGAACGACGCCTGGTCCATACTATTATCTTCTCCTTTCCCCCCCGGCAAACTTGTGGGCGAGGGAACCTTCCTTTCCTTGAGAAAAAAGAAAGAGGAGAAAAATAAAGATATGGAGCCTTATGGCTCGTTATTGCTTACCGGGGAGTAGGTGCTGCACAAAGTGTCAGATCACATATGCTAAAAATAGAAATCATGAAATTGACAAGATGTGCAGAGCACATGAGCTTTACTTATGCACGGGGTCTGCGCCCGGCTTTGTACAAAGGATTACATGCAACAGCGGCAAGACTTGTACAAAAGGTGGTTGCCGGAACAGGTTCCGACAACCGCGCCTTACGGGTAAAACTTACGAAGATGCTCAATGTTCCAGGAGTTGCTCACCGGAATGGCATCTTCGGTCTCAAGGCGGATAGCGCCAGGCCTAGTGACTTGTTTCACCCGGTAAGGGCCTTCCCACTTTGGCGTCAACTTGTTGGAATTCTTGGCGGACTGAACACGCCGAAGAGCAATGTCGCCTTCCTCGAGACTTCTGGCATTAACTTTGTGGCTATGGTAGCGGCGCAAAGCTTACTGGTAGCGAGCAGCTCGTACAGCAGCCTGAAGATGGTCTTCCTCAAGGAGCAGCGCGTCATCTTGTCGCAGCTGCTCTTGCTCAAGCTCATCATAAGCGAGCACTCGAGGTGACCCGTATACGAGTTCCGTGGGGAGAACTGCCTCTGCTCCATAGACTAGAGCGAAAGGTGTCTGGCCAGTGGCTCAATTTGGCGTCGTCCTGATCGACCAAAGAACCACCGGCAGCTCCTCGATCCAGTTTCTTCCGCACTTGTGCAGCCTGTCGAAAGTCCTAGTCTTGAGCCCACGCAGCACTTCAGCATTTGCCCTCTCCGCTTGACCGTTGCTTCTCGGGTGAGCAACAGAAGCGAAGCAGACCTTGGCGCCAAGATCTTGGACGTACTGCATGAAGGTGCGGCTCATAAATTGCGTACCGTTGTCGGTGATTATCCTGTTAGGGATCCCGAAGCGGTAAACAATCGACCTGAAGAACTTGACTGCTGACTGTGCTGTCACCTTCCTCACTGCTTCCACTTCCGGCCAATTTGTGAACTTGTCGATTGCAACGTACAAGTACTCAAAGCCCCCGATTGCTCGGGGAAAGGGGCCGAGGATATCGAGCCCCCAGACCGAAAATGGCCAGGATAAAGGGATCGTCTGGAGAGCTTGAGCTGGTTGGTGTATCTGCTTGGAATGGAACTGGCACGCTTCACACTTGGTTACTTGTGCAGTTGCATCCTGGAGGGCTGTCGGCCAAAAGAAACCTTGCCGGAATGCTTTGCCGGCAAGTGCTCTTGCGCCAATGTGGTGACCACATATGCCTCCATGTATTTCTGCCAACAGCTTTTGTCCGTCTTCCCGGTGAATACACTTCAATTTCACACCATTGAGTCTTCTTCTGTACAGTGTCTTGTCGACAAACTGGTACATACTTGACTGCCGGGCTACTCTTTTCGCTTCTTCTTGCTCTTCGGGAAGTTCTCCTGTCTGAAGGAAACGGACAATCTGCTGTGCCCATGCTGGGGCTTGTGGCTCGACAACAAGGACTAAAGGCAAATCTGCTGCTGCGGGAACATCCGCTTCTACGGCGAGAACCTGCGGCTCTGCCGGAGCTTGACGTTCCCCGGCAAGCTTGCCGGAGCAAAACTTGTCGGGAGTTTGTGCTTCAACGGAACAAACCCTAGGGCTTGCCGGAGCAGACTACTCCTCAGCACTCTTGGCGTTGATCCCGGCTGCTGCGGGAACATCCGCTTCTACGGCGAGAACCTGCGGCTCTGCTGGAGCTTGACGTTCCCCGACAAGCTTGCCGGAGCAAAACTTATCGGGAGCGTCTGCTTCAACGGAACAAACCCTAGGGCTTGCCGGAGCAGACTGCTCCTCAGCATTCTTGGTGTTGATCTTGGGGACCTTCTTGGCGGCGGCTTCGGGAAGCTCTGCCGGAAAATAGTCACCAGAAATCAACTTCCTCTTCTTGCTCTGTCCAGTTGATGGCGTTACGGACGGTTGAGTCAGCTTGAGCACAAAGATCCCTGGTTCCACAGGTAACTTAAGTGCTGCACACTTTGATAGGCCATCGGCAATGTCGTTCTGAGCTCTTGGAACATGCTCCATCTGTAGGCCGTCAAAGTGCTCTTCTAGCTTTCTCACTTCGTCGACGTAGGCTTCCATCAACGGACTCTGATAGCTCTTGTTCACTTGGCGGACGACAAGCTGCGAGTCACCCCTGACAATGAGCTTCTTGATCCCAAGGTCTGCCGCGATCTTGAGACCGGCAAGCAAGCCTTCATACTCTTCAGTATTGTTTGTTGCTTGCTCCTTGGGAAAGTGCATCTGGACTACGTACTTGAGGTGCTCTCCGGTGGGTGCGACAAGCAGCATGCCAGCGCCGGCGCCTTGCAGTGAAAAGGCACCATCAAAGTACATCAGCCAGTCTTTGCTTGCTTCCTCGACGGGGATGCTCGTTCCTGGAATTTCTTCATCTGGTGTTGGCGTCCATTCTGCTATGAATTCTGCCAATGCTCTGCTTTGGATAGTTGAAGTACTCTCAAACTTGAGGCCAAAGCTTGACAGTTCCAGTGCCCACTCAACAATCCTGCCTGTTGCTTCTGGATTCTGTAGTATCCTCCTCAGCGGAAAGCGAGTGACAACTGTGATCTCATGTGCTTGGAAGTAATGGCGCAGCTTTCTCGAGGCCATGAGAAGGCCGAAAAGCAATTTCTGCACGCCAGAGTACCTTGACCTAGCCCCCTGCAGAAGGGAACTGACAAAGTAAACTGGGCGCTATACTACTCTCTTCTGTATCTCCACGCGCGTCTGCGCAGATCCATCCTTGTCGGGACCAGAGCTTGTCGGGATTGGCTTCGATTCCCCGCTGAGACACGAAGAACCCGAGAAGCTTGCCGGAGGAGACTCCAAACACACACTTCTCGGGGTTGAGCTTGAGGCTGATCTTGCGCAGATTTGCAAAGGTCTCGTCTAAATCTTGAATCAGAGTCGCCTTGTCCTTGCTCTTGACCACTATGTCATCCATGTAGGCTTCCACATTTCTGTGCATTTGTGGCTCCAGAGCGACATGGAATACCCTTGCAAATGTTGAACCAACATTCTTTAAACCAAAAGGCATCCGTATGAAACAGTACGTGCCACATGGAGTGATGAATGCGGTCTTCTCTTCATCCTCTTCTGCCATGAAGATCTGATGGTATCCTGAGTATGCATCAAGAAATGAAAGCAAGTCACATCCGGCCGTGGAGTCGACAATCTGGTCAATGCGCGGCAAAGGAAATGGGTCTTTGGGACAAGCTTTGTTAACATCGGTAAAATCGATACGAAGTCTCCATTTCCCGTTCGCCTTGCGCACGACTACAGGATTGGCCAACCACGTAGGATGGAGCACTCCTCTGACAAGGCCTGCTACTTCCAACTTCCTGATCTCTTCTGCGATGAATTCTTGGCGCTCCACTGCTTGCTTCCTGACCTTCTGCTTGACGGGCCGCGCATGAGGACAAACGGCAAGATGGTGCTCAATTACTTTCCTGGGAACACTGGGGAGGTCGGACGGTTGCCACGCAAACACGTCGACGTTCGCCCGCAGGAAAGCAATGAGCGCGCTTTCCTATTTAGGGTCGAGAGTGGCACTGATGGTGAAGGTACCACCAGTGCCGTCCTCCTTGGCGGACACCTTCTTGGTCTCTGGCGGAGCTACCATTGCCTTCTTACACTTGCCGGTGGAGCTCGATGGTGCGTCCTCGACGGCAGCGCAGCACTCCGAAGAGGTGCGCTTGCCGGAGTGGGCATCAGAACTCTTGCCGGACTTGGTCTTCTTCTTCCCCCCGGGAGCTTCAACGGCAGGTGACTTGCGATCTGCTGCAGCTGCCGCTTCCCGGTAGATCTTGTCGGCGCAGATAAGAGCATCCTTCTTGTCGCTAGGGACAGAGATGACGCTTATCGGGCCTGGCATCTTCAGCATGTTGTATGCGTAGTGAGAGGCTTCCATGAACTTGGCGAATGCTGGACGGCCGAGTATCCCATTGTAAGGCAATGGAAAATCGGCAACGTCAAAAGTGACCCTCTCAGTCCTGAAGTTCAACTCGCTGCCAAATGTTACTGGCAACGTGACCTTCCCCTTCGGCTTGCTCCTTCCCAGGTTGATTCCTTGGAATGTGCCGGTCTCTTCAAGCTCGCTGTCAGGGATCTGGAGTTTGTGGAGTACAGCGGAGGAGATTAGGTTCAATCCGGCCCCGCCATCAACTAGCATCTTAGTGACCTTGAGGTTGCGGATAGTTGGTGAAACCAACATCGGCAAGCACCCGACCGCAGTTGTGCGATCAGGGTGGTCCTCAATATCAAAGATGATAGGCGTGCTGGACCATCTCAGAAGCTTGCGTGACTCGACAGGTGGTTCCGCCGCATTGACTTCCCGCACCCACTGCTTGAGTTGGCGGTGCGAAGTATGCAGAGAAGCACCGCCGTCAACGCACAAGACCTCTGTGGCTTTCTGGAACTCCTGCTCACTGGTCTCGACATCATCCATGTCTTCGTCGTCATCGTCATCTTCATCCTTGTCGCGGCCGCGGGGAGGTCTGTCTCCTTGCCGCTGCTTGGCTTTGCCGCGGCGTCCTCCCCGGCCGGCACGCTTCTTGCCGGATTCTCCAGCGCCTCCTTGGGCCCTCTCCTTATCGCGTCGCTCGTATTCAGCCTTTTGCTGCTGGACAAGCTGCTCGACCTTCTTGCAGCTCTGGAGGTCATGGCCCTTGGTGCGGTGGATCTTGCAGTACTGCTTGTCGGTGCCGTCCTGCTTGTCGGCGATCGCCACAGCCTGGCAGTTGGTGCATGCGGCAATCTCCTTGCTGGAGCTACCAGCTTTGGCTTTCTTGGGCCACCTTCGTTGCCAGACTGCTCAACGACTAGCACATCTTTGCCTTTCTTCTTCCTGTTGTTCCGCCGCCGGCTTTTCTTTGCCGGGGCAGCGTCCTCGCTGTCAGATCCTCCTGCTCCTGCATTCTCTCCGGGGAGTTTCCTCCCTTCTTCAGCACGTGCACACTTGTCGGCCAGGGCATACAGCTCACTGACGTCTCTGATCTTGCACATCGCCATCTCCTCCCACATCCCGCGGTTACGCACGTTCTGATGGAACGCGCTGATGACTGCGGCAGGGTGGACATCTGGGATGTTGTGCTGTACACGGCTGAATCTCTGAATGTACTTGCGCAGGGGCTCTCCTTCCTTCTGGGCGAGCAGATGAAGGTCACTCTCTTGGCCATGAGGTTTGTGGCCGCCTGTAAAGGCGCCGACAAACTGATGGCATAGGTCTGCCCAGGAAGATATGGAGTTGTCCGGCAAGTGCAAGAGCCAGGACCTGACGTTGGGCTTGAGCACCAGCGGGAAGTAGTTGGCAAGGATCTTGTCGTCCCGCCCCCCGGCAGCCTACCCCGCGATGGTGTAGATGCTGAGGAACTCCGACGGATGCGACTTGCCGTCGTACTTCTTTGGTACATCTGGCTTGAAATTCTTCGTGCTGGGCCACTGGACTTGCCGCAGCTCACGAGTAAACGCAGGACAACCTACCGCGTACGGCAAGCCGCCTGGTTCCCCTGGCGCATGCATGTCGACAGAGGGCCCAGCGCGCTGGTCTGATTGACGTCATGCTTCTCTTCGGCGCTCGATGCGAGTACGAGCGTCTTCTTGCTGTCGTTCGTGGAGAACTTGGCGCTGATCGCGACGAGCTCGTGGATCTGATGATGCGGTGGAGTCGCTGTCGAGGTGGATCCGGCGAGTCGGCGATCTTGGCCTTCGGGGCGGAGAGTGCATAGTGGTTGCACCCCCACCGGTCTTGTCGCCACCGGCTCGTGCCTGGCTGACTTGCCGCGGCTGCGACGTGCTCGGCTGTCGTTGAGTGTCGCCGTTGGCGAAGCCGATGAGACTCTGAATGGTGGCCCTCCAGTCGTCAATCTTGTCTTCTGTTGGAGGGTAGTTCAGGAGCAGTTGAGCTCGCGCCAAAGCTTCTGCTGCAGTGGCGGGTGGCGGTGGCGAACGGTGCGAGGAGTGGGATATGCTCGGACTTCTAACTATGTTAGAAGGAGCAATATCCCGTCCAGGCGACCGTGCCTCGCTCGTGCCAGCATGTTGGCGTGCATGCTGGTCCTGAGCACTCCGTGATCCACCAGCTCGATCTTGGTCCAGCAAATGCATGGTACCGTGAATACCATGACGCTGCCGGTCCCGCGCCTCCTGAGATGGGCGCGGTGCATGTACGGACGCCGAGGTCTTGGAGAGCGCCCGGTCGTTGTGGGAGCCGGCTACGCCACCGATGGGCAGCGCAGCCTTGTCCTTGGACCTGGCAGCACCGTGAGCTCCCTCGTCGACGCCCGTTCTTCCGCCGGCGTCTGCCCCATCAGCCGTTCGCTCCGGCGGTGGTGGGTTCGGCGCGGACGGAGCAGCCGCCTCCGAAGCCTTCTTCTTCGGCGGCATGTCGATGAAGATGATGAAGATCTAGCTCGTGTGAACGCCGGATCTGGTTCACACAACCTCGACGCCCCTACCTGGCGCGCCAAAGATGCCGGGGTACTGACCCACGAGCACCTATGGGACCGGCGGACCGAGTCCCTTTCGGTTCGGCGGGGGCGAGGGTCGCACGAAGAGCGGATCGAGGCGAAGCACACGAGAAGTTTACCCAGGTTCAGGCCGCACGAATGCGTAAAACCCTACTCCTGCTTTTCGGTTTGTATTGAGTTCTTGCTCGGGAGCGCGGAGAGCTACAGTACACCCCAGCAGCTAACGAGACCGAGCGTGAGTGTTCTCTTTTTCGCCGACCCCCCTCTACGTTGCGCATGGGCCTCCTTTTATATGCTCAAGGGGTCACCGACAGGTGGCAACGTAGACAAGGGTAAAAATCGAAAGATGCTGCGGTTGGTACAGCTACCTGCTACAGTGTATCATACCTAACCCTGACGGCAGGGGACAAGGGCATTAAATGCCCGTCTGCGTCGCCTAAATAGTGCAAAAGGGACCGTCAGGGACGCCACCACCCGCACCGATGGCAATCTTGTCAGCGCCCCTTGCCACCGTGCACCGCTGGCTGCACAGCCTCCTGCCACGTACGCTTGGAAGGGTCCCAGAGCGACACGTTAGTGGATGTGCTGGAGCGCGGACACAGAGTGGTGGCTTGCCGCGGCAAGCGCCTTGCCGCGGTCGTTGTCTTGTCGCGTCCGGGAGCTCGTCGCTCACCGGGCCTTGCCGGGACGTGTGGCGCGTCACGGCAAGTTCCTTGAGATGCCTTGGTTGGCCTTCCCGGCAAGCTCCTCTTGCCGGGGTCTTGTCTCCTTGGCTTTGATATGCCTTGGTTGGCCTTCCCGGCAAGCTCCTCTTGCCGGGGTCTTGTCTCCTTGAATGGCTCCAGGGGAACTACGGAGGACCTTGGCGGTCACCCGGCAAGCCTTGCCGCGGGATGCTGCGACTACCCGTGCACAAGTTCGGGATACTAGGGTACCCCTACTCTAGTACACCGACAGTCTGTTCTTGGCTGGGGCAATGAACTGCTGGGAGGAGTTCAGCCACCCTTCTCTCTCTCTCTCTCTCTCTCTCTAATCGAACCCTCGCTCCTCTGTGGGTGGTTGGTCCTATTTATAGAGGCCCTGGTCCTCTTCCCAATATCGAGCGGGAAGGGAGCCCACAATGGCGGGCTAATTTGAAGGGGGACAACTAGTACTAGCTACCCTGACAAAAGTAGTCTTCGCCTGCACAAAGCTCTGGTGGTGATACCGTCCTGGGCTCCACGATGACCTCCGTCTTGCAGTCCTTCTGGTCTTGGTCTTGTTGCACCGAAATGGCAACCTTTGCCTGATGCCTCGGTACTCCGCGGCTGCGCTTGCCCTCTTTGCACCAAAGAGGAAAGGAGGACACTGCACGGGCTGGCAGCCGCCTGGCGCCCTTGGTCGTCATGGCTTGTGTCACGGGCACCTCGTGAGGTATCCCGCCTTGATCTCTCTGCCTCCTCGTGAGCCAGCCTGATGAGGCCGTGCCTGAGGAAGCTCTGTGTCGTCCGCCCCGCAAGGCTTGGCCCCTCGCGAGGGTCTTGGGTCTGTGTTGATGAAGATGGGCCGTGCTGGGCCCCCCCTTTGAGCCACGCCGCAGGCCGCAGGCAGGCAAGTCTGGGGACCCCCGTTCCTAGAACGCCGACAGTAGCCCCCGGGCCCAAGGCGCGCCCGGACTTGGCCGTGCAGGGAGGCGGAAGGGCAAGAGCGAAGCGCCGCGGGCCCTAATAGCCTGCGGTCTTGGGCGCTGCGTGGCGGTTGATTGGACGTGGGCGTCTCCACTTCCCCATGGCGCCTCGGGAACTGCACGGATTGGACAAGTCCATGCATGCAAAGCGGGTCATGATTACCTGTGATAGTGGGGGCCGACGGTTGGCCTTCGCCGGCTATAAGTACGGATTGGCGCACGCCCTTCCACTTCATTCTCCCTTGCTTCTCCTTCTTCTTCATGCCCCCGTCGAGGAGGTTCTCGGCCACAGAGAAGGGGAAGGCTCGCCGGGTAGAGCCTGCCTCTTCCCCGCCCAAGCGCGGACGAGGGCGCCCTCGCAAGCATCCTGTGGTCTCCACGGTAGCTCCCCGCGGCCGCGGAGACGATTCCCAGCATGGTGACGGTCGGACTGCTGCGGCCGGGGGGTGCGCTTCAGTCGCGCGCCCCCCCTAGGCTGCGCTTTCGCGCTGCAGAGGTGCTGCCGGAGTTTGTTGTGTGGTCGGTGGAGCCGACTAGCACCCGGCTTCCACTTCCTCGCTTCCTCCTCGGCGAGCTCCCGGCCGGCGATGGAGAGGACAACGCTCGGGGTGACTAGCGGCGCTTAGGGTTCCTCAAGCTTCTCCGGTTCTTCTTCAAGTGGCGACTCCTCCAGCGGTGGCCGTGGTCAGCCTCCACGCCGTCGTATCTGCTTGGGAGGTGGTGGCATGCATGCCCGCCATCGCGCCCCGGTGAAGCGTGAGAGGGAGTCCGCCTGAGCCCCGTGGGCGGCTCGAGTCCTCCCTGCAGGCCGGTGTGAGGCGAGCTGCGCCTGATTTGTTCTTTCTTTTCCTTTTTCCTGCGCAAAAAGACAGTAGTGTGGAGCCCCGCGGGGGCGTGTTTGGGTTATTGCCGTTAATCATCATTTTCTTCCGCTATCGTGCCTTCCAGCTACTTGCCCGCGCGTGGGTAGTTCCCGGCCCCAGCCGTGGGGGGGCGACCGACCCAGGCCCTGTGTTCGCGTCGCGGTGCCCGTGGGGCACGGACTGGAGGGGTGCTCCTGTAATGGACCCAGGTCGCGAAACCTTTGAATGACTAGGATAGGAACACTCGCGAGGGCGCTCGGCTGTCCCCCTCCCTCGCGAGGCCTTGCAAAAGATAAATCGAGGCGGGAGAGCGAAAAGTCAAAGAACCACAAGCCAAAGACGACAACAACTTCAATAAAACTTCGAATGAGAAGGAGCAAGCCAACTGCGGAAAGCAAATGAAAAGCCGCGTCCGGCACCTAATCTAGTCTTCGACGTCTTCTCACCAGCGCAGAGCTAAGTGCTGCCACTGGGCGTAGGAGGGAGCCCCAGGGCCTGAGGCCGGTGCTCCTGAGACTCCGGGGCGTGTACAGCCCCAACTCATTATTACGTGAGAGTGTCACGGGGGCGAGCTTCACAGGCATTGGCCTTCTTCACAGGCTCCGGGCCTTTTCCAAAATGCGACAGCTTCACAGGCATTCGCCTTCTTCACAGGCTCTGGGCCTTTTCCAAAACGCGATGGCTTCACAGGCATTCGCCTTCTTCACAGGCTCCGGGCCTTTTCCAAAACGCGATGGCTTCACAGGCATTCGCCTTCTTCACAAGCTCCAGGCCTTTTCCAAAACGCGATGGCTTCACAGGCATTCGCCTTCTTCACAGGCTCCGTGCCTTTTCCAAAACGCGATGGCTTCACAGGCATTCGCCTTCTTCACAGGCTTCGGGCCTTTTCCAAAACGCGATGGCTTCACAGGCATTCGCCTTCTTCACAGGCTCCGGGCCTTTTAGGGGTAGAACCTCCGGAGGTGCTGGATGTTCCATGCATTCTGGACTGGCACCCCCTCCTGAGTCTCCAAGCGCACGGACCCGGGCCTGGAAATATGAACAACTTTGAACGGGCCCTCCCACATGGGAGAGAGCTTGTGCAGCCCCTCCCTGGAGAGAACCCGCCTGAGCAAGAGGTCTCCTACCTCGAGAGTTCTAGGGCGGATGTTGCGGCAGTGATATCGCCGCAGTGCTTGTTGGTACCTCGCCGCTCGTAGCGCGGCTTCTCAGCGACGTTCCTCCCCCAACACGAGGTCCATCCCCCGCATGGCGTCCTACTGCGCCTCATCGAACACCAGGACCCGCGCGGAGCGACGTCTGACCTCGTGGGGGAGGACCGCTTCGGCTCCGTAGACCAGGAAGAACGGGGTCTCTCCCGTCGGCTAGGTCGCGGTTGTGCGGATGGGCCACAACACGGACTGAAGCTCGTCGTACCAACCTCTGCCGCGGGCCTCCAACTTCTTCTTGAACGTCCTGGTCTTGAGGCCCCTCAGGACCTCCGCGTTGGCTCGCTCGGCCTGGCCGTTGCTTCGGGGGTGCGCCACCGAAGCGTAGCATATCTGCGTTCCAAGGTTAGCACAGTATGTTTTGAAGAGGTTACTGGTGAACTGCGAACCGTTGTCCGTGATGATGCGGTTCGGCACCCCGAACCGGCTCACGATGCCCTTGATGAACTTGACCGCGGAACCCGCGGGAATGGTGCGGACAGCCTCTACTTCAGCCCACTTGGTGAACTTGTCCACGGCGACGTAGAGGTAGCGGTAGCCCCCTGGCGCCCGAGGAAACGGGCCCCAGATGTCCAGCCCCCAGACTGCGAATGGCCACGAAAGGGGTATAGTCTGCAGGCCTCCTGCTGGCTGATGGATCTGCTTGGTGTGGAACTGGCAGGCCTCACAAGCTTTCACTAGTTCGACGGCGTCATTGAGCGCGGTGGGCCAATAAAACCCACTGCGGAACGCCTTGCCGACAAGGGTCCGTGATGATGAATGGTGTCCACAGTCTCCGCCGTGTATATCTTCCAGCAGTTCCTTCCCTTGCTCCCTGGAGATGCAGCGCAGGGATACATCATTTGGTCGCTTCCGGTAGAGCTCTCCATCCTTGATGCAGTATGCTGTGGCCTGGCGTGCCACTCGCTCCGCTTCCTCCTCCTTCTCCGGCAGGGTCCCTTGCGTTAAGTAACTCCAGAGCTCCGTGATCCAACATCCCTCCTGAGGTTCCATCGTCAGGAGCAGGCGTGCTCCTGAGGCCGGGCCATAGGCTGGAGCTCCTGAGGCAAGTGGCTGGGGGAGTTCCTCCCGGGGCTGAGCCGTGTTTGATAATGACGGCAGGGCTGAGGGCTTGAAGAGCCGCTCCTCGAAAACGCCAGGCTCCTGAGGTAACCGTCTGGACGCCCGTTTGGCGATGTCGTCGGCCTCCTGATTGGTGCCACGGGGCACATGCTGCAACTCCAACCCCCAGAACTGCTTCTCCATCCTGCGGACCTCCGCAAGGTAGGCTTCCATGTGCTCATCCTTTGGCTCGTACATCTTGTTGGAGAAATTGACAAGGAGCTGCGAATCGCCCTTGATGGTGAGGTGTTTCACCCCCAGGGCAGCTGCGGCCTTCAAGCCTGCTATTAAACCTTCATACTCCGCTATGTTGTTGGAGACCTTTTCACCTTGCTGGAAACAGAGCTGCACAGCGTAATAGAGCTTGTCCTGAGTGGGCGATATAAGCACCGCCCCAGCCCCAGCGCCATGCCTGGAGAACGCCCCATCGAAGTACATGACCCAGCCTTCTGGCGCCTCGCTTCCCGGGGATAGGGACCGATCCTCGTCGACCTTGAGGCCTGGGGCCTCCATCCATTCTGCCACAAAATCTGCCAACGCTGCTCCCTTGATGACTCAGGTCGTGCTGAATTCGAGCTGAAACGCTTGCAGTTCTATGTTCCACTCAGCGACCCTTCCAGCTGAGTTAGGGCTCCTGAGCACTCTCTCTAGGGGGTATGACGAGACGACCTTGATGGGGTGACCCTGAAAATAGTGCCGCAGCTTGCGCGAGGCCACCAGTAGCGCGAGGAGGAGTTTCTGAGGCATGGGGTACCGTGCCCTCGCATCCCGCAACACCGTGCTGACGAAGTACACCGGGTTCTCTACGAGGTTGGGCGCATCAGTGCTGGCGGCTCCCTTCGGAGACCATGGCGCTTCTTGAGGCGACGAGGCCTCCTGAGGCTGGCCATCTGGGGGAGGAGCCTATTCCGCCTCCGGTGCACTCCTCTGCGGCGGCTGATCCTCCTCAGCTGCGGCGGCGGTTTCTGTGGGTCTTCCTTGTTCATGCTTTGCCTTGTCCCGGGCTGTTGCTGTGGTTTTGATTCGATGCTCCTCTCTAACCGCCACCAGGGCTGCGCTGGCAGAGTACGGAGTGGTGGCGAGGTAAAGCACCAGGGGCTCTTGAGGGCGCGGAGCCACCATGACCGGTGGGCTTGTCAGGTATCTCTTGAGATCCTGGAACGCCTTGTCGGCCTCTTTAGTCCACTCAAAGGGCCCCTTTTTCTTCATTAGCTGGAAGAAGGGCAGCGCTCATTCCCCCAACTTGGAGATGAAGCGCCCTAGCGCGGTCACGCACCCGGTGAGCTTCTGCATTTCTCTGAGGGTCTTTGGCGGGCTCATGTCTTCCACCGCCTTGACCTTTTCCGGGTTAGCCTCGATGCCTCGGTGGGACACGAGGAAACCCAAGAGCTTGCCCGAGGAGACTCCGAACAAACACTTCTCTGGGTTGAGCCGTAGGTTCACCGCGTTGAGGCTCGCGAAGGTTTCCTCCAGGTCTTGTATCAGGGTCCTGGCCTCCCGAGACTTTACCACGATGTCATCGACGTAAGCTTCAACATTCTTCCCGAGCTGCGGGCCCAAGGTGATGTGCATCAGCCGCTGAAAGGTCGCCCCTGCGTTACGCAGCCCGAATGGCATGCACGTGTAGCAGTACACCCCACACGGGGTTAGGAAGGCTGTCTTTTCGACGTCTTCCACCGCCATCTTGATCTGGTGATACCCAGAAAAGGCATCCAAGAAGCATAGCAGGTCGCATTCCGCGGTGGAATCGACGATCTGGTCGATGCGGGGAAACGGGAATGGATCTTGCGGGCATGCTTTGTTGAGGTTGGTGAAGTCGACACACATGCGCTCCTTCCCTCCCTTCTTTGGCACAACGACAGGGTTGGCCAACCAATCCGGGTATCGGACCTCGCGAATGACCCCAGCGGCTTCTAATTTGCGGGTCCCTTGGACGATGAAGGCCTGCTTTTCTGTGGACTGCCGCCTGGCCTTCTGCTTCACAGGGCGCATGTTGGGGCACACATCGAGGTGATGCTCGATTACTCTCCTAGGGATCCCTGCCAACTGGTCAGGCTCCCAAGCAAATACCTTCTTGTTTGCGCGCTGGAACCCGACCAGGGCCTCCTCCTGCTCAGGTTCGAGGTTGGCGCCTATGGTGAAAGTGGCGTTGGTGGACCCGTCCTCATCGAGGGGTATCTGCTTGGTTTCTGCCTTGTCCGGGGTGAACAATTGTTTCTTCTTGGCGGGTGCAGCCCCCTTGGGCTCGGGGGTCTCCAAGTCGGCGGGCCGCGCCGACGCCGCCGTCTTGAAGGCGAGCTTGAGCACCCGCAGTGCGTCTCCGGTGTCCCCGTGCACGGTGAGGGCACCGCTGCTCCCGGGCATCTTCATGAGGTTGTACGCCGGGTGCGTCGCGGCCATGAATTGGGCCAGCGCTGGGTAGCCGAGGATGGCGTTGTAGGGGAGGTCGATGGGGGCGATGTCAAAGTCGACCAGCTCCGTACGGAAGTTGTCGTAGGTGCCGAAGGTTACCGGGAGCCGGATCTGTCCCAAGGAGCTGGATGATCCGCCCCCAACGCCTGAGAAGGGCTGGCTAGGTTGCAGCCATTCCAGGGGTATGCGGAGGAGATCGAAGGCCTTGATTGAGAGCACGCTGAGGCCCGCACCGCCATCGATGAGAGTTCTGGTGACAGCCACCTGGCAGATGGTGGGGGTGCACAGCATGGGGAGCGCACCCGAGCAGGCCGAGTTGGGAGGGTGGTCCTCCGAGCTGAAGGTCAGGCCGGCCTTGGGCGCCGCCCGGTCCGGGAGAGCCCCCTGCCGCGTGGAAGCGGCACTAACCTGGCGGATGAACGGCTTGACGTGGTGACTTGCAGGCGGCGCCTGCGAGCTGCCCAAGAGGGCCGCGACGACCGGGGGTGTTGGTGTAGCGCGATGGGCGGAGAAGAGGCCGCGGGGCTCTTCCCAAGAGGCCACGGAGGCTGCCGGCGGGTGGAACAGCCATGTGCGCGGAGCGCCGGTGGGGGCCATGGGGAGCCAGTTGGCCATGACCCTATCGTCACCTCCAGCTTCGAGGAGGGCCTCCTCGCTCGCCAGCAAGAAGGCCAGCGGATCTGTCGCGCCGCCGTAGCGCGGCGGCGTCGTTGGCTTGAACTCGTCCGGCCACCGTACCCGTTGCAGGGCTGGGACCAGGGCTCGGAGCCCCTTGGACCTCGTGCTGGCGCCAGCGGCCGGAGCGGGCGACGCGCTACTCATCGCGAGGCAGGCCGTGGAAGTGGCGGAAGAGAAAGCTCCGGTGCCCCCCTACCTGGCGCGCCAAATGTCGGATTTCGGGTTCCGGCAGACCCTTGAGGTTCGAACACTCGGGTGCGCGTGGAGATCTCGCTTCCTACCTACCTACACCCCTCCGCCTCTCTAAGATCTAAGCTATGGAAAGAACAACACAAGAGACACAGGGTTTATACTGGTTCGGGCCACCGTTGTGATGTAATACCCTACTCCAGTTTGTGGTGTGGTGGATTGCCTCTTGGGCTGATGATAATGAATGATACAAGGAAGAACAGCCTCGCGAGGGTCTGTTCTTGGCTAGGGCGATGAACTGCTGGGAGGAGTTCAGCCACCCTTCTCTCTCTCCCTCTCTCTTTGATCGAACCCCCGCTCCTCTGTGGGTGGCTGGTCCTATTTATAGAGGCCCTGGTCCTCTTTCCAAATATCGAGCGGGAAGGGAGCCAACAATGGCGGGCTAATTTGAAGGGGGACAACTAGTACTAGCTACCCTGACAAAAGTAGTCTTCGCCTGCACAAAGCTCTGTTGGCGATGCCGTCCTGGGCTCCACGATGACCTCCGTCTTGCAGTCCTTCTGGTCTTGGTCTTGTTGCACCGAAATGGCAACCTTTTCCTAATGCCTTGGTACTCCGTGGCTGCGCTTGCCCCCTTTGCACCAAAGAGGAAAGGAGGACACTGCGCGGGCTGGCAGCCGCCTGGCGCCCTTGGTCATCATGGCTTGCGTCACGGGCACCTCGTGAGGTATCCCGCCTTGATCACTCCGCCTCCTCGTGAGCCAGCCTGATGAGGCCGTGCCTGAGGAAGCTCTGTGTTGTCCACCCCGCGAGGCTTGGCCCCTCGCGAGGGTCTTGGGTCTGTGTTGATGAAGATGGGCCATGCTGGGCCCCCCTTTGAGCCACGCCGTAGGCCGCAGGCAGGCAAGTCTGGGGACCCCCGTTCCCAGAATGCCAACAGATTCTATTAAGCAACGGGGAGTCGCTGTCAAACACAATCCCATTCCGATGTTTCCAGAGCTCCCAAAGGGAAAGGATGATGATGGTCTGCGAGTGCCTCGCCGGCATGCCGTCCCCTCCTATGTTTACCAGCCATGATGGTAGCATGTCGTCCTACGTTGGCGTCCACTCCGGCTTGCCCAGTGCCGTGCAAATCTGCAGCCAAAAGGACCGGGAGAAGGCGCACTGAAGCATGATATGGTTCGTCGTTTCATCCTCCTGGTCGCAAAGCGGGCAAACCTCCTGATGCGGCAGCCCCCTCCTGGCCAAACGATCCGAGGTCCAACAGCGGTTCCGCACCCTGAGCCAAGTGAAAAAATGGCACTGAAGGGGGGCCCGATTTTCCCATGTTGCTGCCGCTGTCGGGACCACCTCCCTGCCTAAGAACTTCACCTCGTAAGCCGAGCTAGCAGAGTAGACCCCGTTCCTCACCCATGCCCACATGATCCGGTCGTGCACTCCCTCCTGGAGTTGATATCCTTGGACCCGCTCCCACAACGCCATAAACTGGAGGAGCGCTGGCCCCTCCAAATTCGGACCCACGTACTGCGCCCACGCGCCATTAGCTAATGCCTCGTTGACGTGGAGTGGCCGGTGATCGCGTTTGGGAATCCTGGAGTAGATGGCTGGTGCAACTTCCCCGATCCTGAATCCTTCCAGCCACCTGTCCTCCTAGAACAAAGCATGTCTACTGTCTCCGACCGTCGTGTGCATCGCTGCGTTGCATAGTTGTCGGATTTCGGGTTCCCGCAGACCCTTGAGGTTCGAACACTGGGGTGTGTGCGGAGATCTCTCCCCTACCGATCTACGCCCAATCTCCTCGCGTGATCTAAGCTGGAAACAACGAACAACACAAGGGACACGAGGTTTATACTGGTTCGGGACACCGTTGTGGTGTAATAACCTACTCTAGTGTGTGGTGTGGTGGATTGCCTCGGAGGCTGATGGTGAACAGTACAAGGGAAGAACAGCCTCGCGAGAGGTGTTCTTGAGCTGGTGCGATGAACTACTAGGGTGAGTTCAGTTGCCTCTTTCTCTCTCTGCTAGGGTTCTACCAGATCTTTCATCGTCGATGTCCTTCCGGGGTGTCTCCCCCTCTCTCTCTCTGGGTGTCTCTCTGCTTGTGATGGCTAGCTCTATTTATAGAGGCCCTGGGCCTCTCCCCATTTAATGAGCAGGAAGGGCGCCAACAATTGGCCATTTTGAAGGGGAACATCTAGTACAAGTTAGCCTGACCAAAGGTGGTCTTCGGCTGCCAAAAGTACTGGTGATGACACCGTCTTGGGCTCCACGGTGACCTCCATCCTGCCGTTCTGCTGGTCTTGGTCTCGTTGCACCGGAATGGCAACCTTTGCCCGATGCCTTGGCTTGCGCTTGCCCCCTTTGCACCAAAGGGGAAACAAGGACACTGCGCAGGCCGGCCCCTCGCGAGGCTTCCAGTCGTCCGCCCCGCGAGGCTTGGCCCCCCGCGAGGGTCTTGAGCTTGAGCTGATGAAGATGAGCCGTGCTAGGCCCCCACTTGAGCCACGCCGCAGGCCGCAGGCAGGCAATCTTGGGGAGCCCCATTCCCAGAACGCCGACAGTAGCCCCAGGCCCAAGGCGCGCCCCGGGCTTGGCCTAGCAGGAAAGCGAAGGGGCAAGCGTGAAGCGCCGTGGGCCCTAACAGCCTGCGGCAATGGGCGCCGCGTGGCAATTGATTAGACATGGGCGTCTGCGCTTCCCTACGACACCTCGGCAACCGCATGACTTGACATGTCCCTGCATGCAAAGAAACCGGTCATGATTACCTGCGATCGTGGTGCTCGACGGTTGGCCTCCTCCGGCTATAAGTACGGGGCTGCGCGAGTCCCTTCAGTCCATCCCTTGCTGCCGCTCCTTTCCTTCTTCTTCCCCGCTCTTGCTTATCCTTACGCCAATGGCACCAATCTGTCGGTTCTCCGCAGAATAGAAGGGAAAGGCCCCCTGTCAGTGTCAAAACCGGCAGATCTTGGGTAGGGGGTCCCGAACTGTGCGTCTAGGCCGGATGGTAACAGGAGGCAAGGGACACGAAGTTTTACCCAGGTTCGGGCCCTCCCGATGGAGGTAAAACCCTACGTCCTGCTTGATTAACATTGAAGGTATTGGTAGTACAAGAGTAGATCTACCACGAGATCAGAGAGGCTAAACCTAGAAGCTAGCCTATGGTATGATTGTTGTTGTCTATGTTGTCCTAAGGACTAAAACCCTCCGGTTTATATAGACACCGGAGAGGGTTAGGGTTACACAAAGTCGGTTACAATGGTAGGAGATCTGTATATCCGTTTCGCCAAGCTTGCCCTCCACGCCAAGGAAAGTCCTATCCGGACACGGGACGAAGTCTTCAATCTTGTATCTTCATAGTCCGGGAGTCCGGCTGAAGGTATAGTCCGGTCATCCGGACACCCCCTAATCCAGGACTCCCTCAGTAGCCCCTGAACCAGGCTTCAATGATGATGAGTCTGGCACGCAGTTTGTCTTCGGCATTGCAAGGAAGGTTCCTCCTCCAAGTACTTCATAGAAGATTTTGAACACAAAAATAGTGTCCGGCTCTACAAAATAAGTTTCCAAATATTTCCATAGAGAGAATAATATTTACACAAATCTAATCTGCTGACGTATTCCGTAGCGTGACACACCACGGCCAAGCCTTTATCCGAGTCGTTTTATTACCCCACCTCAGCGTGTTACGCGAGGCGGTTTCATTGGCACGTCTTGTTAAAGCAGAGATCGTGTCCCCTTATTCCGGGATTCTCATCAATACGGGCGTGGGTAACCCAACCGCTTCTGGGACTCCTAGATTATAGGCAAGTCCAAGCAGACACAGAGAGGACGCTTGATATTCACCCTCTTTATAAAGGGACAAGGCTTTCTACTTTTCCCTCCCATGTTCAATCGAATCCTTCCCCCGCCTCAAGCTCAAACGCCCAAGGTCCAGGTCAGGTGCTCCGAACCTTCAGTCATGTCCGGATCTAGCCTTCAAGGCCGATGGGTGCCTTCCTCCATCACGAAAGAAGACATCAAAAAGTTGAGGGAGGCCAGATATCTGACCGCCGAGATTTTGCATCAGCTGCCTCCCCGGGGACAGGTTGTCCCTTCTCCCGAACCCAACGAGAGCGTCGTGTTCGTCTCCCACTTCCTCTGAGGTCTAGGCCTTGCTTTGGATCCTTTCGTCAGGGGCTTGATGTTCTACTACGGGCTAGATTTGCACGATCTAGCTCCGGACTCCTTTCTTCATATCACAACATTTATCATCGTGTGTGAGGCCTTCCTCCGGGTTACCCCCCACTTTGGCCTATGGCTCAAGACCTTTGAAGTAAAGCCGAAGATGATCGAGGGGCAACATGCGGCATGTGGAGGTGTCTCAATACGCAAGATGAAGGGAGCTCCATGGCCCAAAGGTTCCATCCCAGAGGTATCTGAATTGTGGCAACAGGAGTGGTTCTACATCACGGCTCCTAGAAGCGCCAAGTGGGCGGCCGCCCCCGTTTTCCGCTCGGGCCCTCCACCACAACTGATGTCATGGATTAGCCGAGGACTGAGCTGGGGTCCAGCCAAGGACGTGCCTATGCTGCAAATCCGCATTCGAGATCTCTTTAATGGAGATCTCAGTTTGATTGCGGTGATACAAGTCATGCTGGTCCGTCAAGTCCAGCCGTGCAAACGCCGGCCCCTTCCCTTGTGGAATTTCAATCCTGAGGGACCGCGTGACATTCAAAATTTCCTCGGCCTGACGCACGAGGAGATGTACAAGTCGTTCTTCGGACCTCAAGTGGAGTGTCCGGAAATCACCGAGGACGTGGGCCTGAGCAGTATCCGTGCCGCCGAACAGGTAAGGAATCTTCCAGCCGAATATACTATCTCTCACTTGTTACGAAGTTATCTCTGAGAATTTGCTCTTTGACCAGGACTGGCTAACAAAGGCGAAGCTGATCCGGTATTCGGCCCCCCTTCCTGAGGGTTTGGAAAATCCGGTACTGGAAAAGATGCTCCAAGTCGCACCCTGCCCGGAGCCCTTGAAGAAAGATACCGGGGAGGATAATACGGGCGGACGCGGGCCCCCAACGCTGCCCATTCTAACCGAGGGAGCGAGCGTCTTCATGAAGGAAGACGACCGGAGGAGGAAAAGGACCGCGCCCGGGGGTTCGGAAGTCGAAGCTTCCAAACGGGAGAACAAGTCTCCCACAGAGGGTCTTACCCTAGGGGGCGCTGTTGCCGCACAAAGTCCGCGGGGGGATCAATTCTCCCACGAGTCGTAAGTGACCCGAAATACTTTAATAGTACAGATACGCCATCTTTTTCTTCTGAGAATGGAACCACCGCATATATCTTTGCAGTTCGGGCCTTAGCCCCTCTCAAATGAGCTCGTCTTCGAGGGATCTCCTTCCAGAGATGATGGAGAGTGAAACGCCTCCTCCGGACTCCTCCGCTCCGGAAGCGGGTGACCCTGAAGTGTCATCGCGGAGGGCTTCTCCGAGTCCGGCGAGGCCAAAAAATAATCCCGTTGACCCCCGAAGCTCCCAGTGTCCAGTTCCCGAAGAGAGCAGACAAAAGAGTCCGGCACCGTCTTGTGTGCGATCGTATGTTCTGAGGGAGTTGGTGGGGCGAGCGGCCATCTCAGACGAACACCGTGTGCTGATGAATACGGTGATGGAGAGGATATCATCTGCCGAAAGCGGATTACATGAAGCTTTTATGAGTCTACTAACAGGCTTTGAGGTACGTAAAAGAATGTATGATAGTCCTGCACATGCTAGGTGTGCCCTGTCTAGATAGTAGCCCCTGAGGCTCTGGTTGTCGTCGGAAACGACGACGAACAGAGGATCATATTCCCAGGCAATAACCATACTGCCTTTATGTGCAGGTAATGGAAGCTCCGGTGGCTAGCCGGACAAGCGAGTTTGCCCATTTAGAATGGCAGTTGGATGCGGCAGATGCCGACATCGATCTTGTTAACAAAAGGCTTGACGAGGCACAGGGTAAGTGTCATTATCTGGTAAACGCCGCATAGTAAGAGCAGTATGAAGCCAGTATCTTTAATATGTTATGACTGCAGATGGAGCTGCCACCGTTGAAGCCTTGCGGGCGAAACTTGCCCGAGCCAAGGAACAAGCGAGGTTGGGTAATGCGGCTGCTTTGAAGGCGCCCGAAGAGTTGCGAGCCGAGAAGGTCGCGCATGGCGAGAGCCGAGACAAGATGGCCAAGATGGCCATAGAATTAAAAGCCGCCGCCGACCGTTGCCAGGTTCTCGAAAAGGAAAATCAAGCGAAGGCATCGGACCTTGAGAAGGCTGTTGCGACGAGAAAGGACCTCCGCTCTGCTATGAGGGCAAAGAAGGAGGAGCTGCGGGAAGCCGGAGATATTGTAGCCAGGAAATCCTTTATGTTGCGGAGGAAGTTCGGAGATCCACGATATGCACCTCTAGATCGTCTGTGGAGTTTGGAGGATGTATACATGGATTTGGCGGCGAGCGCTGCCGATGTGGCCAAGTATTTCCAGGGTCAGACAGACCGTGAAGTAGACCGGCTGTTTTGGAGACAATTCCATTCTCCCGAGCATCCACTTTCCTCGAGTGACCAATTGGCCGAATGGGCCGAACTAAATATGTTGATCGGACTCTCCATGAGGTCTGTTGTAGATCAGCTATGGCCGGAAAGGTCGAAACCAGACTCTTATTTCGGCTTGGTGCAGCAGTTCCTTGATGTGGTGCCACGCATTGATGCGATGAAGAGGTCGGCGTGCATAGAGGGCGCACGGATGGCCTTTGCCCGTGTTAAAGCATACTGGGCGGAGATGGATGCTACCACCGTTGCAGCGCGGGATTCGGCCATAGGTCGAAGGGCTGCTGAGCATTACTTTGAAGAAGTTCTTGAGGGTGCTTGTTTGATAGAGACCCAGTGCTCAAAAAATATTATGTTTTGAGTGATATGTAATCTCATTGTAAGCGAAATGCTTTTATAATTTTTTGTAAGGCTATTTTTATACTTTTTCCTGAAAGTAATATGATGCCTCCTGTGCGGCCATTTATGTATACATGTGTATAACCTGAAAGATTGCAGTCGTCGGCTTCAACCCTCACGCATATAATGCGGAGGTGCTCGCACAAACACGCGTTCACACTTAACCCAACGTCTTGGTCCTATTGAGGAGGTGATAGCGGAGCGAGCGAGGCAACCGGACTATAATGCTTTAGCACTTTCACTTAGCCATAGGAGTTTGACAGGGGGGCTACTAGATAGCCCCTGGTGGCTCCGCACTCTCCTGATCCGGGGTGCGTACGTGCCTGGCTGGAAAACGGCCCTTCATTAAGGCGGAGGAATTCTATCATTCCGACAGGTCGTTGGGTGGTTGACTAGTCTCACGCTATATCATCACAGTCAGTTTTCGGCTTTCTCTACTAAGGTGCTCGTCCGGATGAACCAGGGCACAATCGCAGTAGTTCTCCTGGTGCTACCTTAGACGGTAAAGCGGAATGTAAGGCACCAAAACACAGGAGCCGGGCAAACCCAACATTTGACCAAAGACAATGATTTGGAGATGATGCATATAAGGCAACTCGCGACGCCGAACACTCCCTAATGTATTCGGTCTTAGTGGTATAAACCGGGCCTAAATAATGGCCTTTGTAAGAAGCCCCTTCTGTCCAGGTACGGGCATTGTTCTAGCGTGGCCACATGCCAAGACATCAGCATCCTTTAGTGGAGATGTATCAACAAGAGACAGTAAAAAAGGTTTACGCAGGGTCTTAATCTAAAAAGAATCCTTGGAATGGTCCCTGCTGCACGTCTGCGCCTATGTCTCCGTTGTGCCGTATCCTGGACGGGTGTAGCACGATGATCGTCTGTAAAAGAGAGGAATTTAGGTGAAAAAGTTGTCGTGCACAAGGATAGTTTTTTAAAGAAACCATGCATAATTCAAGATGAGAAGAAATTGCCACTTGTCTGCGCGCGTTGAGCCCCTTGTATTGACAAATAGGGGTGTGACTGTTTATAGCGGCGCCGGATTCGATTAGTTGTGTCTGAGGTCTTGACGACCTATTGGATGCTTTCGCTGGTCCGGGCGCCTTTAGTGTGCGGCTGCCAAGGCAGCCTCACTCTCTTCGGCGCGCAGAGATCGCTTGATATTTCCATGCACTGCGATGATGCCACGTGGACCAGGCATCCTGAGTGTGAGGGAGGCGTAGTGTGGTATTGCATTAAAGTGAGCGAACGCTTCGCGTCCGAGCAATGCTTGATAGCCACTTTGAAACGGAGCGATGTGGAAAGTTAGATGCTCACGACGGAAGTTATCGGGGGAGCCGAATATAACTTGTAGTAGGAGGGAGCCCGTGCAACGAGCCCCTGGGCCTGGCGTTACTCCTTTGAAGGTAGTATTGCTATGGCGAATTTTTGTTGGGTCTAACCCCATCCCGCGGATTGTATCCTGATATATTAGGTTTAGGCTACTGCCACTATCTATCAAGACTCGTGTGAAGTGATATCCGCCAATTACTTGGTCTAATACTAGGGCAGCCCATCCTGCGTGCCGGATACTTGATGAGTAATCGCGATGGTCGAAAATGATCGGTTGAGACGACCAGTGGCAGGACCTCGCGGTTACAGGCACTTGGGTATATTTTTCTGGGGGTGTCGCGTTGTTTTTTCCCTTGATCACGTGTAACACGTTTACAGTTTTGACTTCTGTTGGAAATTTCTTTTGTTCCCTTGTGTCTTGCTTGGGAGGCTCGTCCTCGTCCTCACTTGGCGTATCCTCCCCCTTGTGTACGGTGTTGAGCTTGCCGGACTGCTTGAAGACCCAACATTCTCTGTGGGTATGATTAGCTGGTTTACCAGGGGTACTATGGATCTGACATATTTGGTCCAGAATTTTGTTGAGGCTAGACAGTTCATCCCTGGTGCCTTTAGGGGGCGGGTTTTGACCTGGCCGAGAGCTTTTGAATCCGGCATTTACTGTCATGCCCTTCGTGCGGTCTTCTTTATTCCGGCGTTTGTTATTGCTGTTGGGCCGTGATTTCCCGTTTCCATCTCTAGCTTCGGATGTACTGGGGTCGCTGGTGCTGCATCTGGCTAGCCAGCTGTCCTCACCCGCGCAAAAGCGGGTCATGAGGTTTGTCAATGCGGCCATCGTTCTCAGCTTATTTTGGCCGAGGTGTCTGGCGAGCCATTCGTCATGGATGCTATGCTTGAAAGCCGCTAAGGCTTTGGCGTCCGGACAGTCAACAATCTAGTTCTTTTTAGTAAGAAACCTATTCCAAAGGTTTCGGGCTGACTCTCCGGGCTGTTGAGTTATATGACTCAGATCGTCCGCATCCGGAGGTCGGACATAAGTCCCTTGAAATTTTGCCCGAAAGGCGTCTTCGAGCTCTTCCCAACTTCCAATGGAGCTTTCGGGGAGGCGTTTGAGCCAGTGACGAGCTGGCCCTTTGAGCTTGAGGGGTAAGTACTTGATGGCGTGGAGATCATCACCCCGAGCCATATGGATATGAAGGATGTAGTCCTCAATCCAGACCCCAGGGTCTGTTGTTCCGTCGTATGCCTCTATGTTTACGGGCTTGCATCCCTCTGGAAATTCATGGTCCAGCACCTCATCGGTGAAACATAGGGGGTGTCCGGCACCCCTGTAGCTGGGTGTGCCGCGTTGTTCGGATGTTTGTTGTGTTGCATTGTATGCTGGGACGCGCTTGCGTGGTCCATAGATAGATCTTGTTGCACCGTCCTTTGGATGCGAGCCCTAGCATGGGTCGCGTGTTGTATTGTGAGCGGCGTTGAATGCCCTTCTGTGTTGGTAGAGGGGTCGTCTATCCGACCAGGTGGCTGCTTTGATGTTTGGTTGTGGGGGGTCTGAGGCCTCCTCATTGAATTCGGGTAGCAGCTTCCGCTTTGGGTAGCTCTTGGAGGGGCGATCATCGTCGTACCTTGCTGCTGTGTTGAGTATTTTACTCCATCTGATTTGGAGTGTGTCTTGAGCGGCCTTGAGCCTTTGCTTCTGCTTTTTAAGACTCCTCGCGGTGGCAACAAGCCTTTTACGGGCATTCTGCTGCTCCGGGTGTCTGTCCGGCGTTATGTTGTCCGGACCATTATCCTTGATGGGGTTTGTTTGTTCGGTTTGATTATCTGGATTGCCGTTGTCCGGCAACAGTTCGCCCTGCTCCAGCGCTGGGTCTGTGTGATCGTTATTTTTGTAGAGGCGGGATTTGGGGCGGCGCTTACACCGCCTCTTTGACTGCTTTTCGAGGGAACAAGCCTTCAGTGCGTCCTTCCGCTCCTCGTCGTCATCTTTTGGTGCGTCCACCATGTATACGTCATATGACGAGGTGGCGTTCCAGGGCCCAGTAGGCGCTGGTTCTTCATCGTCTCCTTTATCGGTGTCCATACCGTCGATTTCCTCGGAGTCAAAGTCGAGCATGTCGGCTAAATCATCAACAGTGGCTACAAAGTGGGTGGTGGGTGGGCTTTGAATTTCTTCATCGTCCGAATCCCAACCTTGCTAACCGTAGTCCGGCCAGGACTCTACTGATAATGAGAGAGACTTCAGTGTCTTTAGAATATCGCCGAAAGGCGAGTGCTGAAAGATGTTCACGGCAGTAAACTCCATGATCGGCGCCCAATCGGATTAGATCGGTAGGGGCGCGGAGGGTTCGGAGTCCGGAGAGGAATCCGGCTCCTTGGAGTCACGAGTCTCGCGGAGTGCGGGGCTGGTGTTTGGCTCAATCACCGTTGGGACCGCAGCCCCCGAGGCGGCGTCCAACCGCCCATCCTCGATCGGCGCAGTTGGCTCCGAATTAAGGGTCGAAGCCGATGCGGGTGCGGCCTCTAGGGCACTGTTTGGCGGCAGAGCTAGATCATGCTCGTCGGGACAGTGTGGCGCGCTCGGCAGTGGCTCGAATCAGTCGAAGATCAAGTCCCCGCGGATGTCAGTCGTGTAGTTTAAACTTCCAAATCTGACCTGACGGCCAGGGCGTAGCTTTCGATCTGCTCCAGATGGCCAAGTGAATTGGCCCGCAGTGCGAAGCCGCCGAAGACAAAGATTTGCCCGGGGAGGAAGGTCTCACCCTGGACTGCATCGCTATTGATGATCGTAGGAGCCATCGAGCCTGACGGGGACGACACAGAGGAACTCTCAATGAAAGCACCAATGTCGGTGTCAAAACCGGCGGATCTCGGGTAGGGGGTCCCGAACTGTGCGTCTAGGCCGGATGGTAACAGGAGGCAAGGGACACGAAGTTTTACCCAGGTTCGGGCCCTCTCGATGGAGGTAAAACCCTACGTCCTGCTTGATTAATATTGAAGGTATGGGTAGTACAAGAGTAGATCTACCACGAGATCGGAGAGGCTAAACCCTAGAAGCTAGCCTATGGTATGATTGTTGTTGTCTATGTTGTCCTACGGACTAAAACCCTCCAGTTTATATAGACACCGGAGAGGGTTAGGGTTACACAAAGTCGGTTACAATGGTAGGAGATCTGTATGTCCGTTTCGCCAAGCTTTCCCTCCACGCCAAGGAAAGTCCTATCCGGACACGGGACGAAGTCTTCAATCTTGTATCTTCATAGTCCGGGAGTCCGGCTAAAGGTATAGTCCGGTCATCCGGACACCCCCTAATCCAGGACTCCCTCACCCCCCGAGAGGGTCCTGACCCACTTCCGCCGAAGAAGCGGCTGGTCCTCTGCCATCGAGAAGAGGGTGCTCAGCAGGAGGCATCGAGGCCCTGGTACGAGCGGCCGCCGCCTGGGTATCCGCTTCCCTTGTTCGCCCGCCTCGTGGGTCCTGGGGGAGAAGGCGTCGAGCGACATCGACGGTGCCACCGTCGACGCCGGCAAGTCATGGTGGTGTGTGTCGTTCCTCCTGGAGTCCACGCCGAGCGCTCCTCTCTCGAGCTCATGCTCCACGCCACCATGCCTCCAAGCTCTTGGATTCGCCTTCCTCCTTCCTTCGCCTTTGAGATGCCGCCGAGCGGGGCTCTGGAGCTCTGGCTACAGCACGCTAACTGCAGTACCCTTGCGACCGGAGCGGAGGTCGCGGTCGTCGCTCTGGGCAAGGTCTTCATGACCCGGGGCTAGGGTGAAATCGCCCGGGGTCTGCCGGACGGTAGGTGCCCTCGTGATTCATCTTGAATACGACAGCACCTCCCTGATGTTCTTCAAGGTCTTCGATGCTGAAGGACGCCGGCTGGAGTGCTGCCCCAGGGAGAGCGGCAGGGGCGACAAACCGGCGAGGACCTGGCCCGCCCATCGGCCCTCCAGCAGCTCCTCAGGCGGCAGCGGAGGAGCTGGGGAATCCAGCGGCTCCCCCGAGATCCTCGTGACTCCGGAGACGAGCGATGACAGCTATGAGCCCCCGAGCTCGCGTCGTGCTCGGAGCCGGGCAGCTGCGTCCAGCCGCCGACACCACTGATCTGGATGGGGTTGGCGTCGACGTTGGGCAGCCCACTGTTGATGATGGCGTCCCTTGCAGCGGTGCGAGCGATTAGCGTTCCTTAGGATTAGTACTCTTGTTCCCTGTGAGGAATCGAAGCAACACCCCGCGGGGGCATGTAAGGCGTCTGCCATGTCTTTTATGAATATTATATCCGTAATACGAATCAATGCGAGGTGCTTGTCCTGTCTTGGCTCGGCTCCCCCTTTCTATCCTCACGAGGACTTGGCGCTCTACGCTGACAGATCCCAGTCCCCAGGAAGGCTTCACCCGTCGCTGGTATGCTAGGTCGCGATGCTGTGGTCAAGGCTAGGAGGTGAGCAGCCTGAGGTCCGGTAAGAGCCCCCGAGTCGCGATGCTCAGGAGGTCACCTTTAGCGCTCAAGCGGCCCTCGCTAGGCGAGAAAGGAAGGCAACGTCGCCGTGACAGAGCTGCACTGGGCGAGGGTTTTTGCGCTGCATTGGTTCAACTCTTGTAAGGGCGTGACTTATCTCTTGAGTTTGGTGTAGTTCCTCGACGAAGCGCCTGGCCCGAGCGGTGGCAGCTGAGGCGCTGCTGGGTTAGGCCCTTGCGAGTTTCTTCCCACTCCCCTGCACTTTCCTTAATGCTCTATGTCCTCAGGTCCCGGCCCTCGAGCGAGTTTAGCCGCCGCTGGTATGACAGGTCGCGATACCATGGGTCAAAGCCAGGGGGTGAGGGCTCGAGAGCCAGTAGGAGCCCATGAGTCGCGATGCTCAGGCGCCCCCCTTTTAACATGCAAGCGGTCCGTGCCGGAGAGAGGGAGAGGCAGCTCGTGACGTCCCTAGCGTTGCTCCTGGAGTAGGTCCTGCACACCAATCATGAAGAGAAACAAGACCTGTCGTTACGGTTGCCAGCCAACCTTTATCGCTCCAGGGAATTGATTGGGGCACTAAGGGCCTGGTGAGGTGGCGCCTTGCGGGGCTGCCGCGGCCAGAGCTCGACCACTCAGATTTATCGGCGTTGCAGGGACGGACCCGTGCACAGACGCTGTGCCAGAGCGAGCAGCACCATAGGTAGGCGTTAATCGAGCAGGTGATTAGGTCGGGTGTGTTAAGCATGTAGGAGGAAATTCATTTTAAGTAGATGCAGGAAAAGCGAACGCCGCTGGGCCAGGCCCGAGCAGCTCGGGGATGATGCAGCCCGAGGGGCGCCCCCGACAAGGTAAGTAAAGAGCATAAGCAAAACGGATACATGCCGCAGGGACGGACCCACGCGGCCTGGGAATGATGCGCCCTGTGGGCGCTCCCAGCAAAAAACGGAACTTAGAAAGATGTCACCTGGTGCCGTTGAAGATGAAGTGATGCTGAAGAAGCGGTCGATGCGCGATGAAGACGTCGATCCTCACGAGCCCCCGGGCCCAGGAGCCTCGAGAGGCTCCGGGGGCACAGGTGGGTTCCTGAGGGCCATTTCCATCTCCGCCAGGACCGCACGATGCCTGACCTCCTGAGCCTCCAGAATGCTCCTCAGCAAGCGCTGATGAGCGGCGACCGCATTCGGCAGGCCGAAAGGCATGCGAACATAGCTGTGAGGTGGACCCTCGCAACTCCCCACGCGCGAAGGCCAGAGGCGCTCCTGAGATGCGGCTCGGTTGAGCCCTAGCACATCGACGCAGACGCGCAGCCCACCATCCTCACCTGGATGTGGGGCCATGGTGGGCAAGCGGTGGCTGCCGCGCATGACTCTCGACTCCTGCAGCTCCTGAGTGTTGCTTGTGATGAACTCCTGAGGTTTTGGTCTTCCTTGCCTTGTATCATCCTGAGGGAAACGTGCCTGGAAGCACCCCTCCAAGTGGTGCCCGAGCGCCTCCCTCACGACCTCGGCAAGGTCGGTGGCTCTCCAAGAAAGAGCCCCCGAGCCCTGCCTGAGGAGGGCGTCGGGCGCGCCTTCCTATGCGAGAGAGGGTGGCCCTCCCTGATTGGGCGCAGATCCTGACCCAACACCTCCGGAGGCGCCTGCCTCCTTATGGCTTAGGCCAGGCGAAACCTTCTTCTTCTTGGGGTCGCCTCGGGAAGTCTTCCGTTTCTGTGGTCCGGGTCTTCGATTGCTGCGGCTTGGAATGCGCACTCGAGTGAACACACTGCGTCCCTTTCTTCACAGGGTACGGTGATGACTCCACCGCTTCCTGGCATTTTGAGGACATTGTATCCATGGTGACTCACTGCCATGAACTTGGCCAGGGCTGGGTACCCAAGGATGGCATTGTATGGCAGACGGATGTGGGCGACGTCGAAGTCGATGAGCTCGGTGCGGTAGTTGTTGCGCTGCCCGAAGGTGACTGGAAGGCGAACCTGCCCTATCGGAACAGTGGAACCATCCATGACTCCTGAGAATGGCTTGGTTGGCTGAAGCTGATCGTACGGCACTTGGAGATTGTCGAACGTCTCGACGGACAGCACATTGAGTCCTGCTCCGCCGTCAATGAGGGTCCTGGTGACCTGCACGCTGCTGATGACTGGGGAGCAAAGCATAGGGAGGACTCCGGCCGTTGCCGCGCACTTGAGCTGATCCGCTGAGCTGAACGTGATAGCGCACGTAGACCACCTGAGAGGGCGCGTGGCCTCAAGCTTGGGGAGGAATGCATTCACCTCGCGAGCAAACTGCTTGAAGATGCACTGTGAGGCTAGGGCCTGCGCGCCACCCAAGATGCAAGCGATTGCGCGCGGCTCCTGGAAGCCCCTAGCTCCCTCGTCTTGATGTTGGTCTTCGTTCCTCCTTGGCGGTGGCGGCAGAGGAGGATGGCCTGCATTGCCGTGCAGGCGATCCTCACTTGGCTGACCTCTCCAGCCTCCCTTGCGAGGCTGGTCCTGCCAGTGATCCTCGCGAGGTCGGTCACGCCACCCTTGGCGAGGGCCACGGTCTTCCCATCATCCTCCACCTCTTCCTCCTCCTCGTCCATAGCCCCTATCGTTCCGCTCGGGGCGTCGGCTGACACGTCCATCTCTCATGGCCCTAAGCTCTTGACATTCGTTGGTGTTGTGGGTGTGGAGGTCATGGTACACGCAGTACGGGCTGCCCTTGGATGACTCAGGCTGATCCCTGCCATGCTTGGTGTCTGGCTCCACTGCAAGCACGGCAGCCCCCTTGCGCTTCACGTCCTTGGCCTTGGGCTTCTTCTCTTCTGGGTCGGTAGCCGGGAGTTCGAGGAGGGAAAGGCGCCCTTCCTCAGCCCTGGCGCACTTGGTCGCCAAGTTGAACAGCTCCAGGGATGTGCACAGGTCTTCATGGATTGCTAGCTCCTCCTTCATCTTGATGTCGCGTACGCCATCGGAGAAGGCCGAGATGATGGCTTATTCAGTCACCTTGTGGATCTTGAGGCGAGCGTTGTTGAAGCGCTAGATGTATTTCTGCAGGGTTTTCCCCTTGATGCTGCTTGATGCAGCACAGATCGCTCATGACTGGGGGCCGGTCGCGAGTGCCCTGGAAGTTGGCGATGAAGCGAGTGCGCATCTCGTCCCAGGAGGAGATCGTGCCAGGTGCCAGGTTCAGGAGCCAGGTGCGGGCCCCGTCCTTGAGCGCCATGGGAAACCAGTTTTCCATGACCCTTTCATCTCCGTTGGCGGCTTCGATGCACAGCTCGTAGAGGTGTAGGAACTCTGCAGGGTCCGCCGTGCCATCATAGCGAGGGGGCAGGTCGGGCTTGAACTTGCCTGGCCATGCGACGCTGCGTAGCTCGGGGGTGAGGGCGCGGCAGCCTGCCGTGGCCACCGGTGCCTTTTGCTGGTGCTGGGCTTGTTCCTGGGGATTACCGCGCGCCACCGCTTGGAGCAGCGCGGGGTCTTAGCATGGAGGTGCAGGGACGCGATCTTGGCACGCCGGCGCTGGGAGCGCGCGAGCACCTTCTTGGGGACGAGGGATCTCTTGGCAGCTCCTTTCTTGCTGCGCAGGCGCCGTACGCGGAGGGTCTCACCCTCGGGCTGCGCGCCTTGGAGCCAGGGCGCCTTCTTGGGGAGGAGGTGGTGGAGGCGCCTCCTGATCCCCGCCTCCTGCCCGGAATGGAGGGTGAGGCAGCGAGAGGGTCGGCAAGGGGGAGCCCCCTGCGGCGCTGACGAGCTCCGTGATGCGGGCGAGCCAGTCCTCGTAGAGGTCGTCGACGGGGCGGTAGTGCAAGAGTTCTCTTGCTAGGAGCAGCGCGGCGTGCGCGTCCGTGGGGGCGCGACGGGCGTGGGACGACGAAGCGACTGGAGTCAGCGACGGTGTGGCAGTGCGGCCCTCCCGCCGCACCGAAGGATGCTGGGAGGAGGCCTGCTGCTCATTCCCCTCCGGGCCGGTGGCGGCATTGGCGGCATGCGACGGGGAACGACGAGGACGTCCGCCGATGGGCGCCGTCTGGGCGACGCGGGTGGCGAGAGCAGAGTGGTGCTCGGTGCGAGCCTGACGAGCATCAGCCATGGACACGGCTGAAGATCACACGCGAGCAGCGGAAGAAAGATTCCGGCGCACCCCTACCTGGCGCGCCAAATGTCGGATTTCGGGTTCCGGCAGACCCTTGAGGTTCGAACACTGGGGTGCGCGCGGAGATCTCTCCCCTACCGATCTACACCCAATCTCCTCGCGTGATCTAAGCTGCAAACAACGAACAACACAAGGGACACGAGGTTTATACTGGTTCGGGCCACCATTGTGGTGTAATACCCTACTCCAGTGTGTGGTGTGGTGGATTGCCTCGGAGGCTGATGGTGAACAGTACAAGGGAAGAACAGCCTCGCGAGAGGTGTTCTTGAGCCGGTGCGATGAACTGCTAGGATGAGTTCAGTCGCCTCTTTCTCTCTCTGCTAGGGTTCTACCAGATCTCTCGCCGTCGATGTCCTTCCGGAGTGTCTCCCCCCTCTCTCTCTCTGGGTGTCTCTCTGCTTGTGATGGCTAGCTCTATTTATAGAGGCCCTGGGCCTCTCCCCAAATAATGAGCGGGAAGGGCACCAACAATTGGCCATTTTAAAGGGGAACATCCAGTACAAGTTATCCTGACCAAAGGTGGTCTTCGGCTGCCAAAAGTATTGGTGATGACGCCGTCTTGGGCTCCATGGTGACCTCCGTCGTGCCGCTCTACTGGTCTTGGTCTTGTTGCACCGGAATGGCAACCTTTGCCCGATGCCTTGGCCTGTGCTTGCCCCCTTTGCACCAAAGGGGAAACAAGGACACTGCGCAGGTCGTCGCCCGCCTGGCGCCCGCCTGGTCTCGATCGTCATGGCTTGCATCACTGGTTGCTCGCGAGGTACCCCTGCCTTGATCTCTCCGCCTCCTCGCGAGCCTGCCTGATAAGGCTGCCTCTGAGGAAGCTTCCAATCGTCCGCCCTGCGAGGCTTGGCCCCTCGCGAGGGTCTTGAGCTTGAGCTGATGAAGATGGGCCGCGTTGGGACCCCACTTGATCCACGCCGCAGGCCGCAGGCAGGCAAGCCTGGGGACCCCCGTTCCCATAACGCCGACAATAGCTGCCTAGATGCTTTTGGCACCGATATGGTGAACTCACTCCATGGTCTCGAGTTATCTGTCCGGGCGAGCCACAGCCATCTGGCTTGCATGGCGATGTTCATCCACTTAAGGTCTGGAATCCCAAGGCCACCTGCCCACTTGGGGGCACAAACAACCGGCCATGCAATGGAACAGTTTCCTCCGTTCGCCTCCGCTTTTCCACACCATAAAAACCCTCGCAGAATTTTGTTTATGGCCTTTATTATCTTAGCTGGGAGCTCCATTGCTAGCATCACATGTATTGGCATTGATGATAGAACTGCCTTGACAAGGAGTAGCCTTCCACTCTTTGGAAGTGATGAAGCTCTCCAAGTGGGTAGGCATGTCGCAATGTGTTCCACCAGCCCCTGAAGCTGGGCTGCCGATTGCCGACGTATGGTTAATGGGAGCCCAAGATATCTTACCGGGAATCTCCCAAGTGAGCATCCAAGGGTATCTACCACCACCTCCATTTGGTCATGCGTGCACCTGATCGGTAGCACAGCACTCTTGCGCAAGTTGGCCTTGAGGCCGGAGGCAGCAACAAAAATCTCCAGAATGAGTGATCACGCCTACAAGTGCATCACGTGTGGTTTAAGAAATACCATGACGTCGTCCGCAAAGATTGACATCCTATGTCGTAGTCCTGATGGTGCAAGGGGGCAAGCAGGCCAAGCTCAGCCGCCTGGTGGAAGAGCCGCTGAAGTGGCTCCATGACAAGAAGAAAGAGCATTGGCGACATTGGGTTCCCCTGTCTTAGTCCACATATGTTGTATATTGGCTTCCCTGGGACTCCATCGACCATAACTCTCATGGAGGATGTGGCAAGGAGCCCACAGATCCACCCAATCCACCGTTGTCCAAAACCCATAGCATGCAAAACCTCCAACAAGAATGGCCACTGGACGGAATCAAAAGCTTTCGATATGTCAAGATTTAAGAGCACGGTGGGATCCCTCAAGACATGAAGCCGCCTAGCCGTTCCTTGCACGAGCATGAAATTATCATGTACATATGTGCCCTTCACGAAAGTGCTCTGGTGCTTGCCCACCAAGCGAGGTAGATCATCCACGAGCCTAGAAGCGAGTACTTTGTCAAAGATCTTGATTGCGTTGTGCGCCATGCTCACTGGTCTGTAGTCTCGGAGCTCCTCCACCCCATCCATCTTCGGCAACAAGGACACCAGCGCCTTGTTAATTGCTGGCATGCCCCGTGTGTCTCCACAGTAAAACGCGTCCAGCGCCCTAAGCAAGTCCAGCTTGATGATGCTCCAGCAGCAAGCATAAAACCTATTGGTGAACCCATCCGGGCCTTGGTGAAAGGCAGCTCCAGGTGTGATAGATCAAGCCTCGGGAGCCCCAGGTCCTCAAGCCGCAAGGCGGCACCCCTCTCCTTGGTCGTCCCGAGTAGCTGGCCGTAGTAATCATCCACTTCCTCCGCTATCTGATTGTGCCCAGTGATTTCCTGCTCATCCTTCTTGAGGGAAGAGATCATGTTCTTCCTTCATCTTTTCCTGGCATGCCGGAAGAAGAATTTAGTGCTGGCGTCCCCTTCTTTCAAGTGCAGAATATGAGACCTTTGTCTAGCGATGCCCCTCTCTAGCGAGCAAAGGCCTAAAGCTTCCTCTTGAGGGTTTTCCTAAGGAGAAATTCAGCCGTCGAAAGGGGTCTATGATCCGAGGCGCTGTCCAGCCTATATATGAGCTCCATGGCCATAGCAATCTGTAGCTTGACATTTCCTATCCACCGGTCGCTCCATCCTTGCAACTTCTTGGCCGTGGCCCTAAGCTTATTGTCTAGGATGACAAAAGGATTGCCCACTAAGGGCACCGAGTTCCAAGCCATAGAAACCGTGTCCATGAACCCCTCCGCACGTGGCCAAAAGGCCTCAAACCGGAACCTGCGTCCCACATATATGTCAGCATGGAGATCAATAAGCATTGGACAATGGTCCGAAACGGAGGTACCCCATGCTTTTAGGAAGCAAGACAGATGGAGGTCCTCCCATGCATTTGTGTTGAATACATGGTCGATCTTCTCTTTGGTGACATTCTCGTGCTCGTTCGACCAAGTAAATCTCCTTCCACTTAGATAGAGTTCCTTGAGCTCCAATCTGTTCAACGAAGACCGAAAACGGGCTATCATACGCCTATTGACCGCATCATTACTCTTGTCGCTTGCCGCTGCTAAAAGATTGAAGTCTCCCACCACGGCCCAAGGGCCAACATGAAGATCCTGAATTTGCACCAGCTCCTCGAGGAATTCCACCTTCTCATGATCAAGCTGGGGGCTAAACGCACGTCAGCCACCACTCCGACGCCCCTCAGGCTTGACCAGGGCCGTCAGGGTATTTTGCGTGGTGTGCGGATTGAAGAGTGAGACCATGAGTGCATCCCATGCGATCAAAATGCCTCCACTTGTGCCATTGGCCGGTAAGTAGTAGAAATTTTCAAATCTATTCCCAAGTCAATGCCGAATGATCTCCGCTGTTACAACTTCCAACTTCGTTTCCTGGAAGCACACGATAGTAGGGTTCGCATCTACAACTACTTGATGAATGGCATTGCGCCGTGCCGAAGAGTTGAGGCCGCGCACGTTCCACACCAGAACTTTTAGAGGTTGTGCGGCCATAAGAACAGCCCACACACGTCCGCTGCACCGCAAGGATGCCTATGTGGCCGCGGCCACAACCACCGGCGGCTCCTGCATCGGAAGCACCGAAAGCTGCCACCCAAAGAGAGCAAGGATGGCTGTAATATGCGTGTTCGAGAGCGGGTTTGAGAAAAGGTCCACGTAAGCTTGAAAGCGCCGCATCCCTGATGGTCTCCCCCTCGTGAGTGAGACAAAGCTTGCGAATGATGGTCTGCTGCTGCCTGCTAGCCGTTGATCCACGCCCTAGCCCTCTTGCGATGCGGGCGCTACGCCTCGGAGTGGCGCAGATAAGCTGTTGCCGCTTCCTGGGCCGTTCCCTTATAGTAGCTTTGGCCTGCTCCTGCGGCTTGGTGAGCAGCGGCATGATCGCCTTAACAACTTGGGTGCAGAACTCCTGGAGCTTGTCGTCGTCCGTTCGCATCATGCATGCTCCGGCAGCCTGCGTCCCACGGCTACAAGTGGCGCATGCCCGACCAACATGAGCACCGCCCGAAGGTGCGTCCGCGTTCTCCTGGGATAGAGACACCATGAAGGTTTCACACCCCGAGCCTTCCATTTGCGTTAGTGCAGCCGACAAAACACTCAGACCAAGGCTTAGCTCATCTGATAAGACCAAATCCTCGCCTGCAGAGATTTGCATGCAGCCCGTCCTTGTCTAATCAGTGATGTCCACGCGGCCAACATGAAGCGGCTGCATGGGAGGGGTCCCATCCGGATCCTGGTCACCATCATTGGTTCCCACGCCCTTGTCTCCCCCGCTCGGGGGCAGCCCAGCACTTGGCCCCACCGGGAGTTCCACCGATCCCACCAGGACACGTCCATCTGCCGATGCTACAGGAGCTTCCACCGGCCGCCTCAACGGCCCCTCCAATCCGCAACGCCATCGTGGCAGGGTGATAGAAAAAGGCGACCCCACCGGCTCACATCCCGCCAAGCCGACAGTGCAGGCCTCCGGACCCGGGGCGTAGGAGGAAGCCACCCAATTGGCCCTAGCACCCTCCACCAAGCTGATCGCTATCAGTTCCACCGATGGGGCCAGGGCAGGCCGGGTCAAAAGCTGACCCTGGGCAGCTGGACTGGCTGGACCCCAGCCTGACCCATCCTATCCTCACAGTCGCTGACCTCGTCATGCACTTTATTTTGAAACTCTTCCCCGCCCAGTGCCGGTGACGGATCCGACGGAGCATCTCTGCCAGCCGGCGGCGAGGCAAGTCCACCCGAATCCGCGGTGCCCCTCCGGGCTCCACCCGCGCCATCATGGCCATGGCCATCGTCGCCTCGACCGAACAAGCCTGCGCCAGCAGGCGGCCCGGGAGGACACGCCGACGGCGACAGCTCCGGATCGTCTTCTTCGTCCACGACCGGCTCCGCAAGCTTGCAAATGTTCGCATCATACCATAGCATCGCCGGCCGAGCGGCGCGTGGCCAGATGGAGTTACGCCCCTGACGAGGCTCCTAGATGAATAGCCTCCTTGACATATCCATCCAGCGAGTCGTGCTCTCCACAACACCAACAACCAACCCGAGGCCGCGCAGAACAGAGTTGGCCGTCCGCCTGGTCCACGCGTGCGCCAGCATGCCCTTGAGCGCCATCCGCACAAGGAAGGGTAGAGACGCAGCCGTGGCCTGTGCCTGCCGGAGCCAAGGCCGCAAGGACAGGGAGAAGCCCGCAGGCGACGATGGGGACAAACCACCCTGGCGGACCATCCTGCACCGCAGGCCAGCCTCCCCATAGAGAACCAAGAAATCCTCCGGGAAGAAGGCCCTGGTCGACATGTCTGACCGACCCTGAACTCGTCATGCAACGCCGCCACAACGACCTCCAGCCCTACGCGAGGCCTGGTGCCGGTGATGGTGACCACGACCGCCCCCGAGAGCTCGGCCTCGAGATGCCAAAGGTCATCCACCGCATCCAGGAAGCAGCACTCCACCATGTCCGCAGCCGGCCGATGCTCCTCCACGCGGGGGCCAGGACGGCCACCTGCTCGAAGGGGACCGAGAAACCCGGGTCGGCCACGGAATCCACAGAACCTGAACGGACCACCTCCGCCCATGGGAGCCCCACCCTACGAGTCCCAGGCGGTGGCGGGCCGGCAGGGGAGGGGGAGCGGCATGGGGGCCGACGGCGGGTCAGCAGCAAATGGCGATGGCGCCCACGGCCGCACCACCCTGAGGGCACCCGGTGGCGGCGGACCAGGCGGAGGCGGGGGCAAGCGCGCTCGACGCGAGGCATGAGCAGGGGGCGCCGCCCGGCCACCCCTGATACGTCCATTTTGCATCATGCTTTTATATCGATATTTATTGCATTATGGACTGTTATTTCACTTTATGTCACAATACTTATGGCTATTCTCTCTTATTTTACAAGGTTTACATAAAGAGGGAGAATGCCGGCAGCTGGAATTCTGGGCTGGAAAAGGAGCAAATATTAAAGGCCTATTCTGCGCAACTCCAAAAGTCCTGAAACTTCATGGGACATCTTAAAAGAAATAAAGAAAAATCCTCGCCAAAGATGAAGGCCAGGGGGCCCACACCCTTCTCACGAGGGTGGGGGCGCCCCCCTAGGGAGCGCCCCCCTACCTCGTGGGCCCCCTGGTGGCTCTCCGATGACCATCTTCTCCTATATGAAGTCTTTCGATGAGAAAAAAATCGTAAGCAATCTTTCGGGACGAGACTCCGCAGCCACGAGGCGGAACCGAGGCGGAACCAATCTAGAGCTCTGGCAGAGCTGTTCCACCGGGGAAACTTCCCTCTGGGAGGGGGAAATCATCACCATCGTCATCACCAACGCTCCTCTCATCGGGAGAGGGAAATCTCCATCAACATCTTCACCAGCACCATCTCATCTCCAAACCCCACTTCATCTCTTGTATCCAATTCTTGTCTCAAAGTCCGAGATTGGTGCTAGTAGGTTGCTAGTAGTGTTGATTATTCCTTGTAGTTGATGCTAGTTGGTTTATTTGGTGGAAGATCATATGTTTAGATCCTATATGCATATTATTACCCCTCTCATTATGAACATGAATATGCTTTGTGAGTAATTACGTTCATTCCTGAGGACAAGGGAGAAGTCTTGCTATGAGTAGTCATGTGAATTTGGTATTCGTTTGATATTTTGATAAGATGTATGTTGTCTAGCCTCTAGTGGTGTTATATGAACGTCGACTACATAACACTTCACCATTATTTGGGCCTAGAGGAAGGCATTGGGAAGTAATAAGTAGATGATGGGTTGCTAGAGTGACAGAAGCTTAAACCCTAGTTTATGCGTTACTTCGTAAGGGGCTGATTTGGATCCATATGTTTCATGCTATGGTTAGGTTTACCTTAATACTTTTGTTGTAGTTGCGGATGCTTGCAATAGAGGTTAATCATAAGTGGGATGCTTGTTCAAGTAAGAACAACACGCAAGCACCGGTCCACCCACATATCAAATTATCAAAGTATCGAACGCGAATCATATGAACATGATGAAAACTAGCTTGACGATATTCCCATGTGTCCTCAGGAGCGCTTTTCCTATTATAAGAGTTTGTTCCGGCTTGTCCTTTGCTACAAAAAGGATTGGTCCACCTTGCTGCACCTTATTTCCTTTTGTTACTTGTTGCTCGTTACAATTTACCTTATTACAAAACTATCTGTTACCACTTATTTCAGTACTTGCAGAGAATACCTTGCTGAAAACCGCTTATCATTTCCTTCTGCTTCTCGTTGGGTTCTACACTCTTACTTATCGAAAGGACTACGATAGATCCCCTATACTTGTGGGTCATCAAGACTCTTTTCTGGCGCCATTGCCGGGGAGTGTAGCGCTTCTGGTAGGTGGAATTTGGTAAGGAAAAATTTATATAGTGTGCTGAAATTTACTGTCACTTGTTACTATGGAAAGTAATTCTCTGAGGGGCTTGTTCGGGGTATCTTCACCCCGTCCAGTGGAGCAAAGAGTTGCTCCTCAACCTACTGAACCTATTGAAAATGAAACCCCTTTTATATTCCTTTGGGTATAATGGAAAAATTGCTCGCTAATCCTTTTACAGGAGATGGAACAAAGCATCCTGATGAGCACTTATTATATGTGGATGAAGTTTGTGGATTATTTAAGCTTGCAGGTGTATCCGATGATGTTGCTAAGAAGAAGGTCTTCCCTTTATCTTTGAAGGAAGACACATTGATATGGTATAGGCTATGTGATACGAGATCGTGGGACTATAAAAGATTGAAATTGGAATTTCATCAAAAGTATTACCCTATGCATCTTCTTCATTGTGATCGCAATTATATATATAATTTCTGGCCTCGCGAAGGAGAAAGCATCGCTCAAGCTTGGGGGAGGCTTAAATCAATGTTATATTCATGCCCCAATCATGAGCTCCCGAGAGAAATAATTATGCAAAGTTTTTATGCTCGGCTTTCTCATAATAATCAAACCATGCTTGATACTTCTTGTGCTGGCTCTTTTATGATGAAGACTATTGAATTCAGATGGAACTTATTGGATAGAATTAAACACAACTCTGAAGATTGGGACTTCGACGAAGGTAAGGAGTCAGGTATGACACCTAAGTTTGATTGTGTTAAATCTTTTATGGATAACGATATTTTCCGTAAGTTTAGCACTAAATATGGACTTGATTCTGAGATAGTAGCTTCTTTCTGTGAATCTTTTGCTACCTATGTTGATCTCCCTAAGGAGAAGTGGTTTAAATATCATCCTCCCATAGAAGTAAAAGTAGCTGCACCTATTAAAGTTGAAGAAAAGACTGTCACTTATAATGATCCTATTGTTCCTACTTCTTATATTGAGAAACCACCTTTCCCTGTTAGAATAAAGGATCATGCTAAAGATTCAACTATTGTTTGTAAAAGCAATATTAGAACTTATACACCTCCTGAGAAAGTTAAAATAGAACCTAAAATTGCTATTGTTAAAGATCTCTTGTCTGATAATATTGATGGGCATGTTATTCAGTTCGAAGGTGAAACTGCTAGAATTGCTAAACCTTGTGATAAAGATAACATAGACATGTGGTAGGCATGCCTGTTATTTCTGTTAAAATAGGAGATCATTGTTATCATGGCTTATGTGACATGGGTGCTAGTGCTAGTGTTATACCTCATGACTTATACAAAGAAATTAAGAATGAAATTGCACCTGCTGAGTTAGAAGATATTGATGTCACAATTAAACTTGCTAATAGAGATACTATTGCACCAATTGGAATTGTTAGAGATGTTGAAGTCTTGTGTGGGAAAACTAAATATCCTGCTGATTTTCTTGTTCTTACTTGTCCACAAGATAGCTTTTGTCCCTTTATATTTGGTAGACCCTTCTTAAATACTGTCAATGCTACCATAGACTGCACTAAGAATATTGTTACTATTGGTTTGGATGATATGGTTCATGAGTTTAATTTCTCTAAGAACATCGTGAGGAAGAATTACCTAGTAAGGATGAAATTATTGGTCTTGCTTCTATTGCCGTACCTCCTAGTGATCCTTTAGAACACTATTTGCTAGAACATGAAAATGATATGTTCGTGAATGAAAGAAGGGAAATAGATGAAGTATTCTTTAAACAGGAACCTATTCTGGAACACAACTTTCCTGTTGAAATTTTAGGAGATCCTCCTCCACCCAAGGGTGATCCCGTGTTTGAGCTTAAACTGTTGCCTGATAATCTTAAATATGCTTATCTTGATGAAAAGAAGATATATCCTGTTACTATTAGTGTTAACCTTTCAGAACATGAAGAAGAAAGATTATTGAAAACTCTGAAGAAGTATCGTGCTGCTATTGGATATACTCTTGATGATCTTAAGGGCATTAGTCCCACTCTATGTCAACATAAAATAAATTTGGAAGCAGATGCCAAACCAGTTCATGATCCTCAATGACGTCTAAATCCTAAAATGAAAGAAGTGGTAAGAAAAGAAATACTCAAGCTTCTGGAGGCAGGTATAATTTATCCCGTTGCTCATAGTGAGTGGGTAAGTCTTGTCCATTGTGTCCCTAAGAAGGGAGGTATTACTGTTGTTCCTAATGATAAAGATGAATTGATTCCACAAAGAATTATCACAGGTTATAGGATGGTAATTGATTTCCGCAAATTAAATAAAGCTACTAAGAAAGATCATTACCCCTTACCTTTTATTGATCAAATGCTAGAAAGATTATGCAAACACACACATTATTGCTTTCTAGATGGTTATTCTGGTTTCTCTCAAATACCTGTGTCAGCTAAAGATCAATCAAAGACTACTTTTACTTGCCCTTTTGGTACTTTTGCTTATAGACGTATGCCTTTTGGTTTATGTAATGCACCTGCTACCTTTCAAAGATGCATGATGGCTATATTCTCTGACTTTTGTGAAAAGATTTGTGAGGTTTTCATGGACGACTTCTCGGTCTATGGTTCTTATTTTGACGATTGCTTGAGCAACCTTGATCGAGTTTTGCAGAGATGTGAAGAAACTAATCTTGTCTTGAATTGGGAAAGTGCCACTTTATGGTTAATGAAGGTATTGTCTTAGGGCACAAAGTTTCTGAAAGAGGTATTGAAGTTGATAAAGCTAAGGTTGATGCTATTGAAAAGATGCCATGTCCCAAGGACATCAAAGGTATAAGAAGTTTCCTTGGTCACGCTGGATTTTATAGGAGGTTCATTAAGGACTTCTCCAAAATTTCTCGGCCTCTGACTAATTTATTGCAAAAATATATACCATTTGTCTTTGATGATGATTGTGTAGAAGCATTTGAAATACTTAAGAAAGCATTAGTCTCTGCACCTGTTGTTCAGCCACCTGATTGGAATTTACCCTTTGAAATTATGTGCGATGCTAGTGATTATGCTGTAGGTGTTGTTCTAGGGCAAAGAGTTGATAAGAAATTAAATGTTATTCATTATGCTAGTAAGACTCTAGACAATGCTCAAAGAAATTATGCTACTACTGAAAAAGAGCTTTTAGCAGTTGTATTTGCTTGTGTTAAGTTCAGACCTTATATTGTTGATTCTAAAGTAACCATTCACACTAATCATGCTGCAATTAAATACCTTATGGAAAAGAAAGATGCTAAATCTAGACTTATTAGATGGGTTCTCTTGCTACAAGAATTTGATTTGCATATTGTTGATAGAAAGGGAGCTGAGAACCCCGTGGCAGACAACCTGTCTAGGTTAGAAAATATTCTTGATGACCCACTACCTATTAATGATGACTTTCCTGATGAACAATTAAATGTTATAAGTACTTCTCATAGTACTCCTTGGTATGCTGATTATGCTAATTATATTGTTGCTAAGTTTATACCACCTAGCTTCACATACCAGCAAAAGAAAAAATTCTTCTATGACTTGAGACATTACTTTTGGGATGACCCACATCTTTATAAAGAAGGAGTAGATGGTGTTATTAGATGTTGTGTACCTGAGCATGAACAGGAACAGATCCTACACAAGTGTCATTCTGAGTCTTATGGAGGACACCACGCTGGAGATAGAACTGCACATAAGGTATTGCAATCTAGTTTTTATTGGCCTACTCTCTTCAAGGATGCCCGTAAGTTTGTCTTGTCATGTGATGAATGTCAAAGAATTGGTAATATTAGTAGACGTCAAGAAATGCCTATGAATTATTTTCTTGTTATTGAACCGTTTGATGTTTGGGGCTTTGATTATATGGGACCTTTTCCTGCCTCTAATGGATATACACATATTTTAGTTGCTGTTGATTACGTTACTAAGTGGGTAGAAGCATTCCAACTAGTAGTGCTGATCATAACACTTCTATCAAAATGCTTAAGGAAGTTATTTTTCCGAGGTTTGGAATCCCTAGATATTTAATGACTGATGGTGGTTCACACTTTATTCATGGTGCTTTCCGTAAAAATGCTTGCTAAATATGATGTTAATCATAGAATTGCATCTCCTTATCATCCACAGTCTAGTGGTCAATTAGAATTGAGCAATAGAGAGCTCAAATTAATTTTGCAAAAGACTGTTAATAGGTCTAGAAAGAATTGGTCCAAGAAACTTGATGATGCATTATGGGCATATAGAACTGCATGCAAAAATCCTATGGGTATGTCTCCATATAAAATGGTATATGGAAAAGCATGTCACTTACCTCTCGAACTAGAACATAAGGCATATTGGGCTATTAAAGAGCTCAACTATGATTTCAAACTTGCCGATGAGAAGAGGTTATTTGATATTAGCTCACTTGATGAATGGAGAACCCAAGCATATGAAAATGCCAAGTTATTTAAAGAAAAAGTTAAAAGATGGCATGACAAATGGATACAAAAGCGTGAGTTTAATGTAGGTGATTATGTATTGCTATACAACTCTCGTTTAAGATTTTTTGCAGGAAAACTTCTCTCTAAATGGGAAGGCCCCTATGTTATCGAGGAGGTCTATCGTTCCGGTGCAATAAAAATCAACAACTTCGAAGGCACAAATCCGAAGGTGGTAAACGGTCAAAGAATCAAACATTATATCTCAGGTAATCCCATAAATGTTGAAACCAATATTATTGAAACCATAACCCCGGAGGAATACATAAGGGACACTTTCCGGAACGTTTCAGACTCCGAAAAGGAATAGGTATGTGGTACGGTAAGTAAACCGACGCCAAAACAATTTCTAAGGCAATATTTCTCCGTTTTGGAATATTTAGAAAAATAGAAAAATAACTAGCAGTCCGGGAAGGACACGAGGGCCCCACGAGGGTGGTGGGCGCGCCCTACCCCCTGGGCACGCCCCCTACCTCGTGAGCGCCTCGTTTGCCTTCCGGACTCCATTTTCTTGCACGTTACGTATTTTGGTCGGTAAAAATTCATTATATATTCTCCCGAAGGTTTTGACTCTTGTATCACGCAAAAATCTTCTGTTCTTGTTTCGAGCTGTTTTTCTGACAGATCTAGGTTATCATGACGGCCCCAAGCGCCTCCAAGGACAAGTTCTTTGAGAAGGTCATCAACCCTTACCTCGCGGAGGTGTTGCGACACCCTCAAACCATTGAGATGCGTGATGGGTTGCTGCACATCCGCGATGAAGAGGGACCAAAAGGGACCGGAAGCATGGAGACGAGGCTCGAAGCAGTGGAGCAACAAGTTTTCAAGTGCCAAAGGATGGTGGAGCGTGGAATCAACGCTAGCCACATGATGCTCGTGGAGTTCACCAACAACTACAAGCCGGATGCCAAGAATACAGAGGAGGCCATCTTTAAGCTACATGAGAAGATCGAACACCTCCAAGCCCAAGTCTATGACCTTCAAAACCAAAATTGTGAGTATGAATATAGATTCAAAAGAATGAGTTTGGCTGCAGATTTGAGGATTCCGGAGACTCGATCATCTTTCTATGATGGTGAACCTATGCCTTGGATGATGGATGACAAGCCCGCATCATCAACAACACCTCCACCGTCTCCTCCAACAAAGAAGAATTGAGTATCTGGGTATGGGCACTCCCCTTGGCAACTGCCAACCTGGGGGGAGGTGCCCCGGTATCGTATCACAATCACAACTCCTATCTTTACCATTTTTCTTAGTTCGATCCTATTAGTAGTATCTTTATCTAGTAGAATAAAGTTTATGGCATGATCTAGTTTTGAGTTTTGCTTTATGATCTCTCTTTGTAATCGAGTCCATGAGCTATATACAATAAAGATTAGTGTTGAGTTAAGGGCCTGATTATTTTGCCATGATCTTGGGTGAATAGAAGAAAACAGAAAAAGAATAAAAAGAAACAAAGAGTTCATATTGATCTTATTGAGAGTAATGACTTCACATAGAAAGAGTATGATGATTAAAAGTTGTTGGGAGTTGGCAGACATAGCTTTGGTCATTGTTGCAATTAATAGGAAGTAATAAGGAAAGAGAGGTTTCACATATAGATATATTATCATTGACATCTTTTATGATTGGGAACACTCATTAAAATATGACATGCTAAAGAGTTGATGTTGGACAAGGAAGACAATGTAATGAGTTATGTCTTTCTTATATCTGAGATAAAGTATGTTGTCATGGATCCTCTAACTTGTTGAGCTTGCCTTTCCCCCTCATGCTAGCCAAATTCTAAGCACCAAATAGAAATACTACTTGTGCTTCCAAATACCCTTAAACCAGTTTTTCCATGAGAGTCCACCATATCTACCTATGGATTGAGTAAGATCCTTCAAGTAAGTTGTCATCGGTGCAAAGCAATAAAAATTGCTCTAAATATGTATGATTGATTGGTGTGGGAGAAATAAGCTTTATACGATCTTGTGATGTGGAAGTAATAAAAGCGACAGACTGCATAATAAAGGTTCATATCACAAGGGGCAATATAAAGTGATGTTCTTTCACATTGAGATTTTGTGCATCCAACCATAAAAGCGCATGGCAACCTCTGCTTCCCTCTACGAAGGGCCTATCCTTTATTATTATCTTCTACCTTGTGCAAGAGTCATGGTGATCTTCACCTTTCCTTTTTCATTTTATCCTTCGGCAAGCTCAGCATGTTGGAAAGAACATGATATATATATCTAATTGGATGTAGGGGAGCATGAACCATTATGGTTGACATTACCCTTGAGGTAAAAGGTTGTGGGGCAAAACTATAAGCCCCTACCTTTCTCTGTGTCCGATTAAAACTCCGTAACCACAAGTATTGCGTGAGTGTTAGCAATTATGGAGGACTAAATGATAGTTGAGTATGTGGACTTGCTTTTTAGCTCTGACATAGACTCTTTCCGATGTTATGATAAATTGCAATTGCTTCAATGACTGAGATTATAGTTTGTTGGAGCCCAATAAGGTTTATGATTTATAATTTTGCATTGTGAATAGATCATCACTTGAACATAAGTAATCATATGACAAAATCTATATATATGTTGCTGTTATGAGAATAATCATGATGCCTTCATGTCCGTATTTTATTTTTATCGACGCCTCTACCTCTAAACATGACGACATATTTATTGTTATCGGCTTTTCGCTTGAGGACAAGCGAGGTCTAAGCTTGGGGGAGTTGATACGTCCATTTTGCATCATGCTTTTATATCGATATTTATTGCATTATGAACTGTTATTTCACTTTATGTTACAATACTTATGGCTATTCTCTCTTATTTTACAAGGTTTACATAAAGAGGGAGAATGTCGGCAGCTGGAATTCTGGGCTGGAAAAGGAGCAAATATTAGAGGCCTATTCTGCGCAACTCCAAAAGTCCTGAAACTTCACGGGACATCTTAAAAGAAATAAAGAAAAATCCTCGCCAAAGATGAAGGCTAGGGGGCCCACACCCTTCTCACGAGGGTGGGGGGCGCCCCCCCTAGGGCGCGCCCCCTACCTCGTGGGCCCCCTGGTGCCTCTCCGACATCCATCTTCTCCTATATGAAGTCTTTCGATGAGAAAAAAATCATAAGAAATCTTTCGGGACGAGACTCTGCCGCCACGAGGCAGAACCGAGGCGGAACCAATCTAGAGCTCCAGCATAACTGTTCCGCCAAGGAAACTTCCCTCCGGGAGGGGGAAATCATCACCATCGTCATCGTCATCGCCAACGCTCCTCTCATTGGGAGAGGGCAATCTCCATCAACATCTTCACCAGCACCATCTCATCCCCAAACCCTACTTCATCTCTTGTATCCAATTCTTGTCTCAAAGTCCGGGATTGGTGCTAGTAGGTTGCTAGTAGTGTTGATTACTCCTTGTAGTTGATGCTAGTTGGTTTATTTGGTGGAAGATCATATGTTCAGATCCTATATGCATATTATTACCCCTCTGATTATGAACATGAATATGCTTTGTGAGTAATTACGTTCGTTCCTGAGGACAAGGGACAAGTCTTGCTATGAGTAGTCATGTGAATTTGGTATTCGTTTGATATTTTGATAAGATGTATGTTGTCTAGCCTCTAGTGGTGTTATGTGAACGTCGACTACATAACACTTCACCATTATTTGGGCCTAGAGGAAGGCATTGGGAAGTAATAAGTAGATGATGGGTTGCTAGAGTGACAGAAGCTTAAACCCTAGTTTATGCGTTGCTTCGTAAGGGGCTGATTTGGATCCATATGTTTCATGCTATGGTTAGGTTTACCTTAATACTTTTGTTGTAGTTGCGGATGCTTGGAATAGAGGTTAATCATAAGTGGGATGCTTGTTCAAGTAAGAACAGCACCCAAGCACCGGTCCACCCACATATCAAATTATCAAAGTATGGAACGCGAATCATATGACGTGATGAAAAACTAGCTTGACGATATTCCCATGTGTCCTCGGGAGCGCTTTTCCTATTATAAGAGTTTGTTCCGGCTTGTCCTTTTCTACAAAAAGGATTGGGCCACCTTGCTGCACCTTATTTACTTTTGTTACTTGTTGCTCATTACAATTTACCTTATTACAAAACTATCTGTTACCACTTATTTCAGTACTTGCAGAGAATACCTTGTTGAAAACCGCTTATCATTTCCTTCTGCTCCTCGTTGGGTTCGACACTCTTATTTATCGAAAGGACTATGATAGATCCCCTATACTTGTGGGTCATCAACCCCTAGGGGCATCCACCGGCGAGGAGCTGCGCCACGACTTGCAGTCACGGGCAATGTGCTCGGTGCCCCCACAGCGGACGCACAGGGTCTCGTTCGGGCACTCCCTGGAGATGTGCTTGTCGTCTACACAATTGTAGCAGCATCCATGGAGGGCGGCTGGGATGCGAGTCCGCGGCGGCCGCGAGGTCGGCAGAGTAGGCGAGAGCCAGCCGCGCACCGGAGGGGGATAGGGGGCGAGATGGGGCTACGAGGGTGGTGGCCGGTCTTCGTCATCCACGCCACGCCACCCTGACCCGGGGGGGATGGGCGAGACCCAACGGCGGCGTCGCCCTGGAGGATCGGGCCGAACGCCGAGCCAAGCACCTCGGGGATGACAATAGTGGAGCGAAGGGCTGGGGCGCGCGGCGAAGAGGTCGACCCCGACGAGGAGGACGAGGCCGAGAGGGAAACCATGGACGCCATGGGGGGAAAGAGTGGGTGGACGCCGACACCGGAGCGGTGTCCAGCGGGAAGGTGGCCTCCGGGGCTGGAACGACCGTCGGCGCTAGCGAAGGGAAGGGGAGGGCGCTACGCTAGGGGAGGGCGTCGATATAACTTGTTTGACCGCCTCAAAACATACCTTCAGGGCATCTATATAACTTGTTTGACCGTCTTAGAACGATGACATGATGTAGACAAGATCTATCTATGTAGAGATAGACCCCATCATTTTATCCCTAGTAGCAACGATACATACGTGTCGGTTCCCTTTCTATCACTGGGATCAAGCACCGTAAGATCGAACCCACTACAAAGCACCTCTTCCCATTGCAAGATAAATAGATCAAGTTGGCCAGACAAAACCCAAATATCGGAGAAGAAATACAAGGCTATAAGAGATCATGCATAAAAGAGATCAAAGAAACTCAAGTACTTTCATGGATATAAAAAGATAGATCTGATCATAAACTCAATGTTCATCGATCCCAACAAACACACCGCAAAAGAGCTACATCATATGGATCTCCAAGAGACCATTGTATTGAGAATCAAGAGAGAGAGAGGAAGCCATCTAGCTACTAACTACGAACCCAAAGGTCTACAAAGAACTACTCACTCATCATCGAAGAGGCATCAATGGAGGTGGTGAACCCCATACGAGATGGTGTCTAGATTTGATTTGGTGGTTCTGGACTCTGCGGCGCTAGATGAATATTTCGTCGACTCCCCTAGGGTTCTTGAAATATTGGGGTATTTATAGAGCAAAGAGGCGGTCTAGGGGGCACCCGAGGTGGGCACAACCCACCAGGGCGCGCCTGGGCCTCCTGGCGTGCCCTGGTGGGTTGTGCCCCCCTCAGGGCACCCCCCTGGCGTAGCCAAGGCCCATTGTGTTCCTTTTGGCCGACAAAAAATCTCTGTAAAGTTTCGTGGCATTTGGACTCCGTCTGGTATTGATTTTCTGCAATGTAAAAAACAGGGAAAAACAACAACTGGCACTTGGCACTATGTCAATAGGTTAGTACCAAAAAATGATATAAAATGATAATAAAATGATTATAAAACATCCAAGAATGATAATATAACATCATGGAACAAACAAAAATTATAGATACGTTGGAGACGTATCATATGACATTCGTGCAATCTTGATCTATGTAAAGGGAAAGATTGTGCACTACATAATCTGCTGCATAGCAAGGGATGCACTGCAGAAAATGGTAGGATCGTTAAAGAAAATATGGTAACATGCAAATATGGGCCCAAATTGCAAGAACTGTACAGCAGTTGAAATCGAAGGACAAAAATCTATAATTAAACAGATAGGGTAAACATGATGTCATGGAAATATGAGAGTAATCAAAAGAACAATACATCATTAATTTGCCTAATATAGAAAGAAGAGGGGGAAAATCCCCTTTGACGTATATGGTGCATGTGGCACCTTTTATCCAAATGTAGCAATATTTAGAATATGTTCAGGAAAGTAGGCCATGCCAACCGATTTAGGGTGAGATTGAACATACCGCGCGTGTCCTCAAGTGATCTGGTACGGTCAGATGGAATCTCTGGCGAAGGTCACAAAGTCCTGATGTGTCGGCGCACTGTACATTCTATGAATGAAAGAAAACCCTCGAATCAGCTCAAATAAAAGTGAATTCACGGCGATTTCCGTCGGGTGATTAAAGGAGATAGATGAACTGGGATAAGAGATGAGATAATATCTAATTAAATTAGTTACCTTGTTGTCCATGAGAAAGAACCCTCAGTACGGCAGATTCCCCAATCGAGCGGAGCTGGGTCAACCGCGAGCAGCGTCGAGAAACTCGATGGCGATAGGCGGCGGCAAGCGGAAGTGGTGAAATGCGGTGGGCTTTGCTGGCAGCCTGGTGACGACAGCAGGCCTCGAGCTAAGTGTTTACCGCCATGATAGGCGATGCCATGGCATAGACGCGGAGGAGCTTGTGCATGTGTGAATGGGGACCAGAGGGGGTGGCAGGAGGGGTGAGGGTTTTTGTGACGTGGGGATGGTGAGGGTTTTTGTGACGTGGGGATGGTGAGGGTTTTATTTTTTATTTTTTGAATTGGGTGGTGAGGGTTTTCTGTCCGACAAAGAATTTTGGAGGCGGCCATTTGCTAGAGCGAACCATGTGTGATTAACGCAACATGCAAAATGAAAGTCATTGCACACGGTTCCAATTTTGGGAACCGTATGTGATTGACGTACTACTTCTGTCCTGGTTTATTGGTCCCCTTTGTAATTTTTACCATATTTTGACCAAATATTTAACATACTCAGATAGATAATAAGCGTACACGTACATAAGCATAGTTCAACCTTAAGTACATGGTTCAACCGTCATTAAGCATACTCAAGTGTACATAGTTCGACCCATCCCACATCTCATCTCACATCCCGGCATGATCCTGAAGCTTCTCCAGGTACTCGGCGTACGCACCGTGCGCCACCCTGCGAGAATACTTTTGTTTGAAGGAGCCAACGGCCCGTCCTCTTGCATGCACCAGAACACTTAGATACGATTTATGAAGCTTCTGGTTACAAAATGGGCATCGATAGCCGCCATTCTAGGTCCTAATACGCCTGTTATGCATTCCCGCATAAAGCTCCCTCAGGATTTGCCTCTTGTACCTCCTCTATCCATCTTCATCCTCGCTGTCCACATCGTCAGACAACACCTATACAAATTGTAAAACAAATTTGGCATCAAATCAATGATTACATGCCGTGAAGTAGGATTAGGAATTTATGGCTATTT
>NC_053023.1:548095090-548166101 GCF_003073215.2 Triticum urartu
TTGACTAGGTCGTTGATCAAAAGATAGTCATGGTTTCCTGACTATGGACATTGGATGTCATTGATAACGGGATCACATCATTAGGAGAATGATGTGATGGACAAGACCCAATCCTAAGCATAGCTCAAAGATCGTGTAGTTCGTTTGCTATAGCTTTTCCGAATGTCAAGTATCATTTCCTTAGACCATGAGATTGTGCAACTCCCGGATACCGTAGGAGTGCTTTGGGTGTGCCAAACGTCACAACGTAACTGGGTGACTATAAAGGTACACTACAGGTATCTCCGAAAATGTCTGTTGGGTTGGCACGAATCGAGACTGGGATTTGTCACTCCGTATGACGGAGAGGTATCTCTGGGCCCACTCGGTAATGCATTATCATAATGAGCTCAATGTGACCAAGTGGTTGATCACGGAATCATGCATTACGGTACGAGTAAAGTGACTTGCCGGTAACGAGATTGAACAAGGTATTGGGATACCGACGATCGAGTCTCGGGCAAGTAACGTACCGATTGACAAAGGGAATTGTTATGGATTGATTGAATCCTCGACATCGTGGTTCATTCGATGAGATTATCGAGGAGCATGTGGGAGCCAACATGGGTATCCAGATCCCGCTGTTGGTTATTGACCGGAGAGTCGTCTCGGTCATGTCTGCGTGTCTCCCGAACCCGTAGGGTCTACACACTTAAGGTTCGATGACGCTAGGGTTGTTGAGATATTAGTATACGGTAACCCGAAAGTTGTTCGGAGTCTCGGATGAGATCCCAGACGCAACGAGGAGTTTCAGAATGGTCCGGAGGTGAAGATTTATATATAGGAAGTCAAGTTTCGGCCATCGCGAAAGTTTCGGGGGTACTCGGTATTGTATCGGGACCACCGGGTGGGGCCACCTATCCCGGAGGGCCCCATGGGCTGAAGTGGGAGGGGAACCAGCCCCTAGTGGGCTGGTGCGCCCCCCTTGGGCCTCCCCCTGCGCCTAGGGTTGGAAACCCTAGGGGTGGGGGGCGCCCCACTTGGCTTGGGGGGCAAGCCACCCCCTTGGCCGCCGCCCCCCCTTGGAGATTGGATCTCCTAGGGCCGGCGCCTCCCCCCTAGGGACCCTATATATAGTGGGGGGAGGGAGGGCAGCCGCACCCTAGCCCCTGGCCTCTCCCTCTCCCTCCCGTGACACTCCTCCCTCTCCCTATGCTTGGCGAAGCCTTGCCGAGATCACCGTTGCTTCCACCACCACGCCGTCGTGCTGCTGGATCTTCATCAACCTCTACTTCCCCCTTGCTGGATCAAGTTGGAGGAGGCGTCTTCCCAACCGTACATGTGTTGAACGCGGAGGTGCCGTCCGTTCGGCGCTAGGTCATCGGCGATTTGGATCACGACGAGTACGACTCCATCAACCCCGTTCTCTTGAACGCTTCCGCGCGCGATCTACAAGGGTATGTAGATGCACTCCTCTCTCCCTCGTTGCTAGATGACTCCATATATTGATCTTGGTGATGCGTAGAAAATTTTAAAATTTTGCTACGTTCCCCAACAGTGGCATCATGAGCTAGGTCTATGCGTAGTTTCTATGCACGAGTAGAACACAAAGCAGTTGTGGGCGTCGATATTGTCAATTTGCTTGCCGTTACTAGTCTTATCTTGATTCGGCGGCATCGTGGGATGAAGCCGCCCGGACCGACCTGACACGTACGCTTACGTGAGACTGGTTCCACGGATTGACATGCACTAGTTGCATAAGGTGGCTGGCGGGTGTTTGTCTCTCCCACTTTAGTCAGATCGGATTCGATGAAAAGGGTCCTTATGAAGGGTAAATAGAAATTGGCATATCACGTTGTGGTTTTGGCGTAGGTAAGAAACGTTCTTGCTAGAAACCTATAGCAGCCACGTAAAAACTTGCAACAACAATTAGAGGACGTCTAACTTGTTTTTGCAGCATGTGCCGTGTGATGTGATATGGCCAAAAGGATGTGATGAATGATATATGTGATGTATGAGATTGATCATGTTCTTGTAATAGGAATCACGACTTGCATGTCGATGAGTATGAAAACCGGCAGGAGCCATAGGAGTTGTCTTTATTTATTTATGACCTGCGTGTCAACATAAACGTCATGTAATTACTTTACTTTATTGCTAAAGCGTTAGCCATAGTAGTAGAAGTAATAGATGATGAGACAACTTCAAGAAGACACGATGATGGAGATCATGGTGTCATGCCGATGACAACGATGATCATGGAGCCCCGAAGATGGAGATCAAAAGGAGCAAATGATATTGGCCAGATCATGTCACTATTTGATTGCATGTGATGTTTATCATGTTTTACATCTTATTTGCTTAGAACGACGGTAGCTTAAATAAGATGATCCCTCGTAATAATTTCAAGAAAGTGTTCCCCCTAACTGTGCATCGTTGCGAAGGTTCATTGTTTCGAAGCACCACGTGATGATCGGGTGTGATAGATTCTAACGTTCGAATACAACGGGTGTAAGCCAGATTTACACACACAATACACTTAGGTTGACTTGAAGAGCCTATCACGTATAGACATGGCCTCGGAACACAGAAGACCGAAAGGTCGAGCATGAGTCGTATAGAAGATACGATCAACATGAAGATGTTCACCGATGTTGACTAGTCCGTCTCACGTGATGATCGGACACGGCCTAGTTGACTCGGATCATGTTTCACTTAGATGACTAGAGGGATGTCTATCTGAGTGGGAGTTCATTGAATAATTTGATTAGATGAACTTAATTATCATGAACTTAGTCTAAAATCTTTACACTATGTCTTGTAGATCAAATGGCCCACGCTAATGTTGCCCTCAACTTCAACGCGTTCCTAGAGAAAACCAAGCTGAAAGATGATGGCAGCAACTATACGGACTGGGTCCGGAACCTGAGGATCATCCTCATAGCTGCCAAGAAAGATTATGTCCTAGAAGCACCGCTAGGTGACGCACCCATCCCAGAGAACCAAGACGTTATGAACGCTTGATAGTCACGTGCTGATGATTACTCCCTCGTTCAGTGCGGCATGCTTTACAGCTTAGAACCGGGGCTCCAAAAGCATTTTGAGAGACACGGAGCATATGAGATGTTCGAAGAGCTGAAAATGGTTTTCCAAGCTCATGCCTAGGTCGAGAGATATGAAGTCTCCGACAAGTTCTTCAGTTGTAAGATGGAGGAAAATAGTTCTGTCAGTGAGCACATACTCAAAATATTTGGGTTGCATAACCGCTTGACTCAGCTGGGAGTTAATCTCTCGGATGACGCGGTCATTGATAGAATCCTTCAGTCGCTTCCACCGAGCTACAAGAGCTTTGTGATGAACTTCAATATGCAGGGGATGGAAAAGACCATTCCTGAGGTATATTCAATGCTGAAATCAGCAAAGGTGGAAATCAAAAAGGAACATCAAGTGTTGATGGTGAATAAAACCACTAACTTCAAGAAAGGCAAGGGTAAGAAGAACTTCAAGAAGGACGGCAAGGGGGTTGCCGCGCCCGGTAAGCAAGCTGCCGGGAAGAAGCCAAAGAATGGACCCAAGCCCGAGACTGAGTGTTTTTATTGCAAGGGAAGTGGTCACTGGAAGCGGAACTGCCCCAAATACTTAGCGGACAAGAAGGCCGGCAACACTAAAGGTATATGTGATATACATGTAATTGATGTGTACCTTACCAGTGCTCGTAGTAGCTCCTGGGTATTTGATACCGGTGCGGTTGCTCACATTTGTAACTCAAAGCAGGAGCTGCGGAATAAGCGGAGACTGGCGAAGGACGAGGTGACGATGCGCGTCGGGAATGGTTCCAAGGTCGATGTGATCGCCGTCGGCACGCTGCCTCTACATTTACCTACGGTATTAGTTTTAAACCTCAATAATTGTTATTTAGTGCCAGCTTTGAGCATGAACATTGTATCAGGATCTCGTTTAATTCGAGATGGCTACTCATTTAAATCCGAGAATAATGGTTGTTCTATTTATATGAGAGATATGTTTTATGGTCATGCTCCGCTGGTGAATGGTTTATTCTTAATGAATCTCGAGTGTAATGTTACACATATTCATAGTGTGAATACCAAAAGATGTAAGGTTGATAATGATAGTCCCACATACTTGTGGCACTGCCGCCTTGGTCACATAGGTGTCAAACGCATGAAGAAGCTCCATGCAGATGGACTTTTGGAGTCTCTTGATTACGAATCATTTGACACGTGCGAACCATGCCTCATGGGTAAAATGACCAAGACTCTGTTCTCAGGAACAATGGAGCGAGCAACCAACTTATTGGAAATCATACATACTGATGTGTGTGGTCCAATGAGTGTTGAGGCTAGCGGTGGCTATCGTTATGTTCTCACCCTCACTGACGACTTGAGTAGATATGGGTATGTCTACTTAATGAAACACAAGTCTGAGACCTTTGAAAAGTTCAAGAAATTTCAGAGTGAGGTTGAGAATCAACGTGACAAGAAAAACAAGTTCTTGCGATCAGATCGTGGGGGAGAATACTTGAGTCACAAATTTGGCACACACTTAAGGAAATGTGGAATAGTTTCACAACTCATGCCGCCTGGAACACCTCAGCGTAATGGTGTGTCCGAACGTCGTAATCGCACTCTATTGGATATGGTGCGATCTATGATGTCTCTTACCGATTTACCATTGTCATTTTGGGGCTATGCTTTAGAGACTGCCGCATTCACTTTAAATAGGGCTCCGTCGAAATCCGTTGAGATGACACCGTATGAATTATGGTTTGGGAAGAAACCTAAGCTGACGTTTCTAAAAGTTTGGGGATGCGATGCTTATGTCAAGAAACTTCAACCTGAAAAGATTGAACCCAAATCGGAAAAATGCGTCTTCATAGGATACCCTAAAGAAACTATTGGGTATACCTTCTACCTCAGATCCGAAGGCAAGATCTTTGTTGCCAAGAATGGATCCTTTCTAGAGAAAGAGTTTCTCTTGAAAGAAATAAGTGGGAGGAAAGTAGAACTTGATGAAGTATTACCTCTTGAACCGGAGAGTGGCGCAGCTCAGGAAATTGTTCCTGAGGTGCCTGCACCGACCGAGAGGAAGTTAATGATGATGATCATGAAACTTCAGATCAAGTTGCTACTGAACTTCGTAGGTCCACAAGAACACGTTCCGCACCAGAGTGGTACGGCAACCCTGTCTTGGAAATCATGTTGTTAGACAACGGTGAACCTTCGAACTATGAAGAAGCGATGGCGGGCCCAAATTCCGACAAATGGCTGGAAGCCATGAAATCCGAGATAGGATCCATGTATGAAAACGAAGTATGGACTTTGACTGACTTGCCCGATGATCGGGGAGCCATAGAAAATAAATGGATCTTTAAGAAGAAGACAGACGCGGATGGTAACGTAACCATCTATAAAGCTCGGCTTGTCGCTAAGGGTTATCGACAAGTTCAAGGGGTTGACTACGATTAGACTTTCTCACCCGTAGCAAAGCTGAAGTCCGTCTGAATCATGTTAGCAATTGCCGCATTCTATGATTATGAGATATGGCAAATGGACGTCAAAACGGCATTCCTTAATGGTTTCCTTAAGGAAGAATTGTATATGATGCAGCCGGAAGGTTTTGTCGATCCTAAGAATGTTGACAAGGTGTGCAAGCTCCAACGCTCGATTTATGGGCTGGTGCAAGCATCTCGGAGTTGGAACATTCGTTTTGATGAGATGATCAAAGTGTTTGGGTTTATGCAGACTTATGGAGAAGCCTGCATTTACAAGAAAGTGAGTGGGAGCTCTGTAGCATTTCTCATATTGTATGTGGATGACATACTGTTGATGGGAAATGACATAGAATTCTTGGAAAGCATAAAGGCCTACTTGAACAAGTGTTTTTCAATGAAGGATCTTGGAGAAGTTTCTTATATATTAGGCATCAAGATCTATAGAGATAGGTCGAGACGCCTCATTGGTCTTTCATAGAGTACGTACCTTGACAAGATATTGAAGAAGTTCAAAATGGATCAGTCAAAGAAGGGGTTCTTGCCTGTATTGCAAGGTACGAGATTGAGCACAGCTCAATGCCCGACCACGGCAGAAGATAGAGAAAAGATGAGTGTCGTCCCCTATGCCTCGGCCATAGGGTCTATCATGTATGCTATGTTGTGTACCAGACCTGATGTAAACCTTGCCCTAAGTTTGGTAGGAAGGTACCAAAGTAATCCCGGCATGGAACACTGGACAACGGTCAAGAATATCCTGAAGTACCTGAAAAGGACTAAGGATATGTTTCTCGTTTATGGAGGTGACGAAGAGCTCATCGTAAAGGGTTACGTCGATGCTAGCTTCGACACAGATCTGGATGACTCTAAGTCACAAACCAGATACGTGTATATTTTGAATGGTGGGGCAGTAAGCTGGTGCAGTTGCAAGCAAAGCGTTGTGGCGGGATCTACATGTGAAGCGGAGTACATGGCAGCCTCGGAGGCAGCACAAGAGGCAATCTGGGTGAAGGAGTTCATTACCGACCTAGGAGTCATACCCATGCGTCGGGCCCGATGACTCTCTTCTGTGACAACACTGGAGCTATTGCCCTTGCCAAGGAGCCCAGGTTTCACAGGAAGACCAGGCATATCAAGCGTCGCTTCAACTCCATTCGTGAAAGTGTTCAAAATGGAGACATAGATATTTGTAAAGTACATACGGACCTGAATGTGGCAGATCCGTTGACTAAACCTCTCCCTAGAGCAAAACATGATCAACACCAGAACTGCATGGGTGTTCGATTCATCACAATGTAACTAGATTATTGACTCTAGTGCAAGTGGGAGACTGTTGGAAATATGCCCTAGAGGCAATAATAAAATGGTTATTATTATATTTCTTTGTTCATGATAATTGTTCTATTGTTCATGCTATAATTGTGTTATCCGGAAATCGTAATACATGTGTGAATACATAGACCACAACACGTCCCTAGTGAGCCTCTAGTTGACTAGCTCGTTGATCAAAAGATAGTCATGGTTTCCTGACTATGGACATTGGATGTCATTGATAATGGGATCACATCATTAGGAGAATGATGTGATGGACAAGACCCAATCCTAAGCATAGCTCAAAGATCGTGTAGTTCGTTGCTATAGCTTTTCCGAATGTCAAGTATCATTTCCTTAGACCATGAGATTGTGCAACTCCCGGATACCGTAGGAGTGCTATGGGTGTGCCAAACGTCAGAACGTAACTGGGTGACTATAAAGGTACACTACAGGTATCTCCGAAAGTGTCTATTGGGTTGGCATGAATCGAGACTGGGATTTGTCACTCCGTATGACGGAGAGGTATCTCTGGGCCCACTCGGTAATGCATCATCATAATGAGCTCAATGTGACCAAGTGGTTGATCACGGGATCATGCATTACGGTACGAGTAAAGTGACTTGCCGGTAACGAGATTGAACGAGGTATTGGGATACCGACGATCGAGTCTCGGGCAAGTAACATACCGATTGACAAAGGGAATTGTATACGGATTGATTGAATCCTCGACATCATGGTTCATCCGATGAGATTATCGAGGAGCATGTGGGAGCCAACATGGGTATCCAGATCCCGCTATTGGTTATTGACCGGAGAGTCGTCTCGGTCATGTCTGCGTGTCTCCCGAACCCGTAGGGTCTACAAACTTAAGGTTCGGTGGCGCTAGGGTTGTTGAGATATTAGTATACGGTAACCCGAAAGTTGTTCGGAGTCCCGGATGAGATCCCGGATGTCACGAGGAGTTCCGGAATGGTCCGGAGGTGAAGATTTATATATAGGAAGTCAAGTTTCGGCCATCGGGAAAGTTTCGAGGGTACTCGGTATTGTACCGGGACCACCGGAAGGGTCCCGGGGGTCCACCGGGTGGGGCCACCTATCCCGGAGGGCCCCATGGGCTGAAGTGGGAGGGGAACCAGCCCCTAGTGGGCTGGTGCGACCCCCTTGGGCCTCCCCCTGCGCCTAGGGTTGGAAACCCTAGGGGTGGGGGGCGCCCCACTTGGCTTGGGGGGCAAGCCACCCCCTTGGCCGCCGCCCCCCCTTGGAGATTGGATCTCCTAGGGCCGGCGCCCCCCTAGGGACCCTATATATAGTGGGGGGGGGGAGGGAGGGCAGCCGCACCCTAGCCCCTGGCCTCTCCCTCTCCCTCCCGTGACACTCCTCCCTCTCCCTGTGCTTGGTGAAGCCCTGCCAAGATCACCGTTGCTTCCACCACCACGCCGTCGTGCTGTTGGATCTTCATCAACCCCTCCTTCCCCCTTGCTGGATCAAGTTGGAGGAGACGTCTTCCCAACCGTACGTGTGTTGAATGCGGAGGTGCCGTCCGTTTGGCGCTAGGTCATCGGTGATTTGGATCACGACGAGTACGACTCCATCAACCCCGTTCTCTTGAACGCTTCCGCGCGCGATCTACAAGGGTATGTAGATGCACTCCTCTCTCCTTAGTTGCTAGATGACTCCATAGATTGATCTTGGTGATGCGTAGAAAATTTTAAAATTCTGCTATGTTCCCCAACATCTCCGAAGGTGTTTGTTGAGTTGGCATAGATCGAGATTAGGATTTGTCACTCCGAGTATCGGAGAGGTATCTCTGGGCCGTCTCAGTAATACACATCATAAGCTTGCTAGCAAACGACTAAGGAGTTAGTCACGAGGTGATGTATTACGTAACGAGTAAATAGACTTGCCGGTAACGAGGTTGAACTAGGTATGAAGATACCTACGATCGAATCTCGGGAAAGTAACATACCGATAGACAAATGGAATTACGTATGTTGTCATAACGGTTCGACCTATAAAGATCTTCGTAGAATATGAAGGAGCCAATATGGGCATCCAGGTTCCGCTATTGGTTATTGACGGGATAGGTGTCTCGGTCATGTCTACATAGTTCTCGAAACCGTAGGGTCCGCACGCTTAACGTTCGTTGACGATATAGTGTTATATGAGTTATATGATTTGGTGACCGAATGTTGTTCGGAGTCCCGGATGAGACCACAAACATGACTAGGAGTCTCGAAATGGGCGAGAGGTAAATATCAATATATAGGACGATGGTATTTGGACACCGAAAGTGTTTCGGGGCATACCGGGAAGGAATCGGGTCAACGGAAGGGGTTCCGGGCACCCCCGGCAAGTTATGGGCTTAATGGGCCAAAAGGATGGATAGACCAGCCCACTAGGGGGCTGGTGCACCCCTCCACTTGTTTGACCAGCCCTAGGGAAGGAAAAGGGGGAGGGCTAGCACCTCCTGCCTTTCCCTCTCATGGGAGAAAGGAAACAGAGGGGCGCCACCCTTCCCTTCCTTTCCCCGCACTCCAAATAAGGAAAGGAGGGGGCGCGTCTTGGGAGGGACCCCAAGTAGGATTCCTCCTACTTGGGCGCCTCCTTTGGATGCTCCTCCCTCCCTTCCACCTATATATATGTGGGAGGGGGCGCCTAGCAAACACAAACAATTGCCTAGCCGTGTGCGGCGCCCCCCTTCACCGTTTACTCCCTCGGTCATATTTTTGTAGTGCTTAGGCGAAGCCCTACGGAGATCACTTCACCATCACCGTCACCACGCCGTCGTTTTGACGGAACTCATCTACTAGCTCGACATCTTGCTGGATCAAAAAGGCGAGGGACGTCACCGAGATGAACGTGTGCAAAACTCGGAGGTGCCGTATGTTCGGTACTCGATCGGTGGATCACGAAGAAAGTTCGACTACATCAACCACGTTGTGAAACGCATCCGCTCATGGTTGCTGCCTCTTGAGCATGCGTTGGTTTTCCCTTGAAGAGGAAAGGGTGATCCAGCAAAGTAGTGTAAGTATTTCCCTCAGTTTTTGAGAACCAAGGTATCAATCTAGTAGGAGATCACGCTCAAGTCACCTAGTACTTGCACAAACAATCAAGAACCTTGCAACCAACGCGGTAAAGGGGTTGTCAATCCCTTCACGTCCACTCGCAAAAGTGAGACCTGGTAAAGATATTAAGATAAATATTTTTGGTATTTTTGTTATATAGATTGGAAAGTAAAGATTGCAAAATAGTAAACGGGATGAGATGTAAATAAAAAAGATGCAATATAATAAGGAAGAGACCCGGGGGCCATAGGTTTCACTAGTGGCTTCTCTCAAGATAGCATGTAATACGGTGGGTGAACAAATTATTGCCGAGCAATGATAGAAAAGCGCATAGTTATGAAGATAACTAAGGCAATGATCATGAATATAGGCATCACGTCGTGTTAAGTAGACCGAAACGATTCTGCATCTACTACTATTAATCCACACATCGACCGCTATCCAGCATGCATCTAGAGTATTAAGTTCATAAGAACGGAGTAATGCTTTAAGAAAGATGACATGATGTAGAGGGATAAACTCAAGCAATATGATATAAACCCCATCTTTTTTCCTCGATGGCAACAATACAATACGTGCCTTGCTACCCCTACTGTCACTGGGAAAGGACATCACAAGATTGAACCCAAAGCTAAGCACTTCTCCCATTGCAAGAAAGATCAATCTAGTAGGCCAACCTAAACCGATATTTCGAAGAGACTTGCAAAGATATCAAATCATGCATATAAGAATTCAGAGAAGAACCAAATAATATTCATAGATAATCAAGTTCATAAATCCACAATTCATCGGATCTCGGCAAACACACCGCAAAAGAGTATTACATCGAATAAATCTCCAAGAACATCGAGGAGAACTTTGTATTGAAGATCCAAGAGAGAGAAGAAGCCATCTAGCTAATAACTATGGACCCGAAGGTCTGTGGCAAACTACTCACGCTTCATCGGAGAGGCCATGATGTTGATGTAGAAGCCCTCCGTGATCGATTCCCCCTCCGGCAGATCGCCGGAAAAGGCCCCAAGATGGGATCTCACGGGTACAGAAGGTTGCGGCGGTGGAAAAGTGGTTTCATGGCTCCCCCTGATGTTTCTAGGGTATAACAGTATATAACTATATATAGGCGGAAGAAGCACGTAGGTGGAGCTTCGTGGGGCCCATGAGGGTGGGGGCGCGCCTACCCCCCTGGGCGTGCCCTCCTACCTCGTGGACGCTTCACAGAGTTCTAGACTTCAAATCCAAGTCTTCTGGTTTGCTTTCGGTCCAAGAAAGATCATCACGAAGGTTTCATTCCGTTTGGATTCCGTTTGGTATTCCTTTTCTACGAAACTCTAAAATAGGCAAAAAAAAACAAAAACTGGCACTGGGCCTCCGGTTAATAGGTTAGTCCCAAAAATAATATAATAAAAGTGCATATTAAAGCCCATTAAACATCCAAAACAGATAATATACTAGCATGGAACAATAAAAAATTATAGATACGTTGGAGACGTATCAAGCATCCCCAAGCTTAATTCTTGCTCGTCCTCGAGTAGGTAAATGATAAAAACAGAATTTTTGATGTGGAATGCTACCTAACATATTTATCAATATAATTTTATTTATTGTGGCATGAATGCTCAGATCCAAAAGATTCAAGACAAAAGTTTAATATTGACATAAAAATAATAATACTTCAAGCATACTAACAAAGTAACTATGTTTTCTCAAAATAACATGGCCAAAGAAAGTTCGTCCCTACAAAATCATATAGTTTGGTTATGCTCCATCTTCGCCACACAAAATATACAAATCATGCACAACCCCGATGACAAGCCAAGCAATTGTTTCATACTTTAGTATTCTCAAACTTTTTCAACTTTCACGCAATACATGAGCGTGAGCCATGGACATAGCACTATAGGTGGAATAGAGTGGTGGTTGTGGAGAAGACAAAAAGGAGGAAGATGGTCTCACATCAACTAGGTGTATCAATGGGCTATGGAGATGCCCATCAATATATATCAATGTGAGTGAGTAGGGATTGCCATGCAACGGATGCACTAGAGCTATAAATGTATGAAAGCTCAACAAAAGAAACTAAGTGGGTGTGCATCCAACTTGCTTGCTCACGAAGACCTAGGGCATTTGAGGAAGCCCATCGTTGGAATATACAATACAAGTTCTATAATGAAAATTTCCCACCAGTATATGAAAGTGACAAAATAAGAGACTCTCTATCATGAAGATAATGGTGCTACTTTAAAGCACAAGTGTGGAAAAAGGACAGTAGCATTATCCCTTCTCTTTCTCTCTCTCTGTCTCCTTTTATTTCTCCTCTTCTTTTGTTTCCTCACATGGGACAGTGCTCTAATAATGATGATCATCACACTTCTATTTATTTACAACTCAAAGATTACAACTCGATACTTAGAACAAAAATATGACTCTATATGCGTGCCTCCGGCGGTGTACCGGGATGTGCAATGAATCAAGAGTGACATGTATGAAAAAATTATGAATTGTGGCTTTTCCACAAATACGATGTCAACTACATGATCATGCAAGGCAATATGACAATGATGGAGCGTGTCATAATAAACGGAACGGTGGAAGGTTGCATGGCAATATATCTCGGAATGGCTATGGAAATGCCATAATAGGTAGGTATGGTGGCTGTTTTGAGGAAGGTAAATGGTGGGTTTATGGTATCGGCGAAAGTTGTGCGGTACTAGAGAGGCTAGCAATGGTGGAAGGGTGAGAGCGCGTATAATCCATGGACTCAACATTAGTCATAAAGAACTCACATACTTATTACAAAAATCTACAAGTCATCAAAAACCAAGCACTACCCACATGTTTCTAGGGGGATATATTGGTAGGAAAAGACTATCGCTCGTCCCCGACCACCACTCATAAGGTAGACAATCAAAGAAATACATCATGCTTCAAATTTGTTACACAACGGTTACCATACATGCATGCTACGGGACTTGCAAACCTCAACACAAGTATTTCTCAAATTCACAATTACTTTACTAGCATGACTCTAATATCACCATCCTCATGTCTCAAAACAATCATCAAGCATCAAACTTCTCATAATATTCAACGCACTTTATATGAAAGTTTTTATTATACCCATCTTGGATGCCCATCATATTAGGACTAGTTTTATAGCCAAAGCAAATTACCATGTTGTTCTAAAAGACTCTCAAAATAATATAAGTGAAGCATGAGATATCGATAATTTCTATAAAATAAAACCACCATCGTGCTCTAAAAAGATATAAGTGAAGCACTAGAGCAAAATTGTATAGCTCAAAAGATATAAGTGAAGCATATAAAGTATTCTAATAAATTCTGATTCATGCGTGTCTCTCCCAAAAGGTGTGTGCAACAAGTATGATTGTGGTAAATTAAAAAGCAAGGACTCAAATCATACAAGATGCTCCAAGCAAAACACATATCATGTGGTGAATAAAAATATAGCCTCAAGTAAAGTTACCGATAGACGAAGACGAAAGAGGGGATGCCTTCCGGGGCATCCCCAAACTTAGTATTTTGGTTGTCCTTGAATTTTACCTTGGGGTGCCTTGGGCATCCACAATCTTAGGTTCTTGAGACTCCTTATTCCAAAATCCATCAAATCTTTACCCAAAAACTTGAAAACTTCACAACACAAAACTCAACAGAAAATCTCGTGAGCTCTGTTAGTATAAGAAAATAAACCACCACCTTAAGGTACTGTAATTAACTCATTATTTATTTATATCGGTGTTAAACCTACTGTATTCCAACTTCTCTATGGTTCATACCCCATGATACTAGCCATAGATGCATCAAAATAAGCAAACAACACGCGAAAAACAGAATCTCTCAAAAACAGAACAGTCTGTAGCAATCTGTAGGTTTCGAATACTTCTGTAATTCCAAAAATTCTGAAAAATTAGGAAGAACAGGACAATTTGTATATTGATCTACTGCAGTTGGAATTGGTATTTTATCACTCTCTGGTAAAAAATGAAAATTATTTACATGAGCACATACTTTCTGTTTCTATCAGCAAGATCAAACAACAATCACCCAAGAAGATCCTAAAGGCTTTATTTGGCACAAACACTAATTAAAACATAAAAAACACAATCATAACAGAGGCTAGATGAATTATTTATTACTAAACATGAGCAAAAAGGAAATAATAAAAATAAAATTGGGTTGCCTCCCAACAAGCGCTATCATTTAACGCCCCTAGCTAGGCATAAAAGCAAGAATATATCTAGGTATTGCCATCTTTGGTATTTATCTTTTTAATGGGGTTATGCTCGAATCTGGGAGGTTCCTTACGTTTCCCTTCATACTCAGAGATTTTTAGATGTAGAGCATCCAACCGCTTATTGCAAAGAGTGATCAACATATTCATGCGGTGAAGGTTCCCACTAAAATTTTTAAGAGGTTAAAGAGATTTTTGTACTTCGCATAGTTTCTCAAAAACTTGGGTTCCTTCTTGAGTATGATGTAATCCCTTTTGTGGGGGTTGTACTCCTACTATTCCCTCTATAATCTCATGCACAATATTGGGATCAATTTCAATAAAATTCCCTTTGGCGGCAAAATCCAAGAGTTGTCTATGGGACACAGTTAGCCAAACAAAAAAAATTACGAAGTAAAATCTTGAAATCTCCCTCTATAGTGAAATTACGATAGGATTCTATTATCCTGTACCAAGCATCTTTTAGGTTTTCTCCTTGTCTTTGTTTTAAGTGAAGAACTTCAAAATCGGGAGACAAAGGAAGGCTAGCCATGGAGGCGAAACAAACGATCTAACACATGAACTCACAAGAAGCAAGCAAAAAGAGACGAACGGGAGAGGGGCAAAGAAAAGGCAAATGTTTTCGAAAATCGTTTTAGAAGTGGGGGAGAGGAAAACGAGAGGCGAATGGCAAATAATGTAATGCGAGGGAGAAGAATTTATGATGGGTACTTGGTATGTCTTGACTTGGCGTAGATCTCCCTGGCAACGGCGCTAGAAATCCTTCTTGCTACCTCTTGAGCATGCGTTGGTTTTCCCTTGAAGAGGAAAGGGCGATGCAACAAAGTAGCGTAAGTATTTCCCTTAGTTTTTGAGAACCAAGGTATCAATCTAGTAGGAGACCACGCTCAAGTCACCTAGTACCTGCACAAACAATCAAGAACCTTGCAACCAACGCGATAAAGGGGTTGTCAATCCCTTCACGGCCACTCACAAAAGTGAGATCTGATAAAGATATTAAGATAAATATTTTTGGTATTTTTGTTATATAGATTGGAAAGTAAAGATTGCAAAATACTAAACGAGATGCAATGTAAATAAAAAAGATGCAATATACTAAGGAAGAGACCCGGGGGCCATAGGTTTCACTAGTGGCTTCTCTCAAGATAGCATGTATTACGGTGGGTGAACAAATTACTGCCGAGCAATGATAGAAAAGCGCATAGTTATGAAGATATCTAAGGCAATGATCATGAATATAGGCATCACGTCCGTGTCAAGTAGACCGAAACGATTCTGCATCTACTACTATTAATCCACACATCGACCGCTATCCAGCATGCATCTAGAGTATTAAGTTCATAAGAACGGAGTAATGCTTTAAGAAAGATGACATGATGTAGAGGGATAAACTCAAGCAATATGATATAAACCCCATCTTTTTTTCCTCGATGGCAACAATACAATACGTGCCTTGCTACCCCTACTGTCACTGGGAAAGGACATCACAAGATTGAACCCAAAGCTAAGCACTTCTCCCATTGCAAGAAAGATCAATCTAGTAGGCCAACCTAAACCGATAATTCGAAGAGACTTGCAAAGATATCAAATCATGCATATAAGAATTCAGAGAAGAACCAAATAATATTCATAGATAACCAAGTTCATAAATCCACAATTCATCGGATCTCGGCAAACACACCGCAAAAGAGTATTACATCAAATAGATCTCCAAGAACATCGAGGAGAACTTTGTATTGAAGATCAAAGAGAGAGAAGAAGCCATCTAGCTAATAACTATGGACCCGAAGGTCTGTGGTAAACTACTCACGCTTCATCGGAGAGGCTATGGTGTTGATGTAGAAGCCCTCCGTGATCGATTCCCCTCCGGCAGATCGCCGGAAAAGGCCCCAAGATGGGATCTCACGGGTACAGAAGGTTGCGGCGGTGGAAAAGTGGTTTCATGGCCCCCCCTGATGTTTCTAGGGTATAAGAGTATATATAGGCGGAAGAAGTACGTCGGTGGAGCTTCATGGGGCCCACGAGGGTGGGGGCGCACCTACCCCCTGGGCGCGCCCTCCTGCCTCGTGGCCGCCTCACGGAGTTCCAGACTTCAACTCCAAGTCTTCTGGTTTGCTTTCGGTCCAAGAAAGATCATCGCGAAGGTTTCATTCCATTTGGATTTCGTTTGGTATTCCTTTTCTGCGAAACTCTAAGATAGGCAAACTAGCATTGGGCCTCCGGTTAATAGGTTAGTCCCAAAAATAATATAAAAGAAGAGCATATTAAAGCCCATTAAACATCCAAACAAGATAATATAATAGCATGGAACAATAAAAAATTATAGATACGTTGGAGACGTATCAATGGTCTAAAAGGGTACGTAGACACACTCCCCCCCTCGTTGCTATGCATCTCCATGGATAGATCATTGCGTGTGCGTAGAATTTTTTTGTTTTCCATGGAACGTTTCCCAATAGTGGCATCATGAGCCAGGTCTATGCGTAGATGATATACACAAGTAGAACACAAAGAAGTTGTGGGCGGTAATGTTCATACTGCTTACCACCAACATCTTATTTTAATTCGGCGGTATTGGGGATGAAGCGGCCCGGACAAACCTTACATGTCCATGATGTCTACTACACACCCTTCTTCTTGTAGATGTTGTTAGGCCTCCAAGTGCAGAGGTTTGTAGGACAGTAGCAAATTTCCCTCAAGTGGATGACCTAAGGTTTATCAATCTGTGGGAGGCGTAGGATGAAGATGGTCTCTCTCAAACAACCCTGCAACCAAATAACAAAGAGTCTCTTGTGTCCCCAACACACCCAATACAATGGTAAATTGTATAGGTGCACTAGTTCAGCGAAGAGATGATGATACAAGTGCAATATGGATGGTAGATATAGGTTTTTGTAATATGAAAATATAAAAACAGCAAGATAGCAAGTGGTAAAAGTGAGCGTAAACGGTATTGCAATGCATTGAAACAAGGCCTAGGGTTCATACTTTCACTAGTGCAAGTTCTCTCAACGATAATAACATAATTGGATCATATAACTATCCCTCAACATGCAACGAAGAGTCATTCCAAAGTCACTAATAGCGGAGAACAAACGAAGAGATTATTGTAGGGTACAAAACCACCTCAAAGTTATCCTTTCTGATCGATCTATTCAAGAGTCCGTAGTAAAATAACACGAAGCTATTCTTTCTGTTCAATCTATCCTAGAGTTCGTGCTAGAATAACGCCTTAAGACAGAAATCAACCAAAACCCTAATGTCACCTAGAAACTCCAATGTCACCTCAAGTATCCATGGGTATGATTATACTATATGCATCACACAATCTCAGATTCATCTATTCAACCAACACAAAGAACTTCAAAGAGTGCCCTAAAGTTTCTACCGGAGAGTCAAGACGAAAACGTGTGCCAACCCCTATGCATAAGTTCATGAGGTCACGGAACTTGCACATTGATCACCAAAACATACATCAAGTGGATCACGTGATATCCCATTGTCACCACAGATAAGCACATGCAAGACATACATCAAGTGTTCTCAAATCCTAAAAGACTCAATCCGATAAGATAACTTCAAAGGGAAAACTCAATCCATCACAAGAGAGTAGAGGGGGAGAAACATCATAAGATCCAACTATAATAGCAAAGCTCGTTGTACATTAAGATCGTGCCGAATCAAGAACACGAGAGAGAGAGAGAGATCAAACACATAGCTACTAGTACATACCCTCAGCCCCGATGGTGAACTACTCCCTCCTCGTCATGGAGAGCGCCGGGATGATGAAGATGGCCAACGGAGAGGGATTCCCCCCTCCGGCAGGGTGCCGGAACGGGTCTAGATTGGTTTTCGGTGGCTACAGAGGCTTGCGGCGGCGGAACTCCTGATCTAGGTTATGTTCTGGAAGTTTGGGTATATATAAGAGATTTTGGCGTCGGGAACAAGTCAGAGGGGTCTCCGAGGCGGCCACGAGGTAGCGGGGCGTGCCCAGGGGGGTAGGGCGCGCCCCCACCCTCGTGGTGGCCTCGGGACTCTTCTGGCCCATCTCCGGTATTCCGTGGGCTTCTTCTGGTCCAAAAATGATCTCCGTGACATTTCAGGTCAATTGGACTCCGTTTGGTTTTCCTTTTCTGCGATACTCAAAAACAAGGAAAAAACAGAAACTGGCACTGGGCTCTAGGTTAATAGGTTAGTCCCAAAAATCATATAAAATAGCATATAAAACATCAAAGGTTGATAATATAATAGCATGGAACAATAAAAAATTATAGATACGTTGGAGACGTATCAAGCATCCCCAAGCTTAATTCCTGCTCGTCCTCGAGTAGGTAAATGATAAAAACAGAATTTTTGATGTGGAATGCTACCTAACACATTTATCCATGTAATTCTCTTTATTGTGGCAAGAATATTCAGATCCAAAAGATTCAAGACAAAAGTTTAATATTGACATAAAAATAATAATACTTCAAGCATACTAACAAAGTAATCAAGTCTTCTCAAAATAACATGGCCAAAGAAAGCTATCCCTACAAAATCATATAGTCTGGCTATGCTCTATCTTCATCACACAAAATATTTAAATCATGCACAACCCCGATGACAAGCCAAGCAATTGTTTCATACTTTTGATGTTCTCAAACTTTTTCAATCTTCACGCAATACATGAGCGTGAGCCATGGACATAGCACTATAGGTGGAATAGAATGGTGGTTGTGGAGAAGACAAACAAGGAGAAGACAGTCTCACATCAACTAGGCGTATCAACGAGCTATGGAGATGCCTATCAATAGATATCAATGTGAGTGAGTAGGGATTGCCATGCAATGGATGCACTAGAGCTATAAATATATGAAAGCTCAACAAAAGAAACTAAGTGGGTGTGCATCCAACTTGCTTACTCACAAAGACCTAGGGCATTTGAGGAAGCCCATTGTTGGAATATACAAGCCAAGTTCTATAATAAAAATTCCCACTAGTATATGAAAGTGACAATATAAGAGACTCTCTATCATGAAGATCATGGTGCTACTTTGAAGCACAAGCATGGAAAAAGGATACTAACATTGTCCCTTCTCTCTTTTTCTCTCATTTTTTTGGGACTTCTCTTTTTCTATGGCCTTTTTTCTCTTTTTTTTATTTTTCTTCTGGAGTCTCATCCCGACTTGTGGGGGAATCATAGTCTCCATCATCCTTTCCTCACTTGGGACAATGCTCTAATAATGATGATCATCACACTTTTATTTACTTACAACTCAAAAAATTACAACTCGATACTTAGAACAAGATATGACTCTATATGAATGCCTCAAGCGGTGTACCGGGATGTGCAATGACTCATGAGTGACATGTATGAAAGAATTATGAACGGTGGCTTTGCCATAAATACAATGTCAACTACATGATCATGCAAAGCAATATGACAATGATGGAGCGTGTCATAATAAACGGAATGGTGGAAAGTTGCATGGCAATATATCTCAGAATGGCTATGGAAATGCCATAATAAGTAGGTATGGTGGCTGTTTTGAGGAAGGTAATGGTGGGTGTATGGTACCGGCGAAAGTTGCGCGACACAAGAGAGGCTAGCAATGGTGGAAGGGTGAGAGTGCGTATAATCCATGGACTCAACATTAGTCATAAAGAACTCACATACTTATTGCAAAAATCTATTAGTTATCGAAACGAAGTACTACACGCATGCTCCTAGGGGGATAGATTGCTAGGAAAAGACCGTTGCTCGTCCCCGACTGCCACTCATAAGGAAGACAATCAATAAATAAATCATGCTCCGACTTCATCACATAACGGTTCACCATACGTGCATGCTACCAGAATCACAAACTTTAACACAAGTATCTCTCAAATTCACAACTACTCAACTAGCATGACTCTAATATCACCATCTTCATATCTCAAAACAATCATCAAGTATCAAACTTCTCATAGTATTCAATGCACTCTATATGAAAGTTTTTATTATATCCCTCTGGATGCCCATCATATTAGGACTAGTTTCATAACCAAAGCAAATTACCATGCTGTTTAGGGCTCTCAAAATAATATAAGTGAAGCATGAGAGTTCATCTATTTCTTCAAAAATAAAACCACCGCCGTGCTCTAAAAAGATATAAGTGAAGCACTAGAGCAAATGACAAACTACTCCAAAAGATATAAGTGAAGATCAATGAGTAGTCGAATAATTATGCAACTATGTGAAGACTCTCTAACATTTAATAATTTCAGATCTTGGTATATTACTCAAACATCAAGCAAAACAAAAGAAAATAACTTGACGCTCCAAGCAAAACACATATCATGTGGTGAATAAAAATATAGCTCCAAGTAAAGTTACCGATGAACGAAGACAAAAGAGGGGGTGCCATCCGGGGTATCCCCAAGCTTAGGCTCTTTGTTTTCCTTGAATGTTACCTTGGGGTGCCTTGGGAATCCCCAAGCTTAGGCTCTTGCCACTCCTTATTCCATAGTCCATCGAATCTTTACCCAAAACTTGAAAACTTCACAACACAAAGCTTAACAGAAAACTCGTAAGCTCCATTAGTATAAGAAAATAAATCACCACTTAGGTACTGTTGTGAACTCATTATAAATTCATATTTGTGTAATATCTACTGTATTCCAACTTCTCTATGGTTCATACCCTCCGATACTACTCATAGATTCATCAAAATAAGCAAACAACACATAGACAACAGAATCTGTCAAAAACAGAACAGTCTGTAGTAATCTGTAGGTTTCGGATACTTCTTTCACTCAAAAAATTATGATATAAATTGTTGGACCTGAGTAAATTGTCTATTAATCATCTGCAAAAATAATAAACCTAAACGCATTTTCCAGTAAAAAATGGCAGCTAATATCGTGAGCGCAAAAGTTTCTGTTTTTTACAGCAAGATCGCAAAGACTTCACCCAAGTCTTCCCAAAGGTTCTACATGGAACAAACACTAATTAAAACATAACCACATCTAAACAGAAGATGTATGAATTATTTATTACTAAACAGGAGCAAAAAGCAAAGAACGAGAATAAAATTGGGTTGCCTCCCAACAAGCGCTATCGTTTAACGCCCCTAGCTAGGCATGATGATTTCAATGATGCTCACATAAAAGATACGAATTGAAACATAAAGAGAGCATCACGAAGAATATGACTAGCACATTTAAGTCTAACCCACTTCCTATGCATAGGATTTTGTGAGCAAACAACTTATGGGAACAATAATCAACTAGCATAGGAAGGCAAAACAAGCATAACTTTAAAACTTTAGGCACATAGAGAGGAAACTTGATATTATTGCAATTCCTATAGGCATATGTTCCTCCCTCATAATAATTACATGTAGGATCATAAGAAAATTCAACAATATAGCTATCACAAAACATATTCTTAACACGATCCACATGCATGCAAAGTTGAGACTCTTCCAAAATAGTGGGATTAACAATAACTAAAGTCATGACCTCTCCAAACCCACTTTCATAATTATCACAATAAGATTCAACACCCTCCAAAATAGCGGGATCATTACTTCCTAAAGTTGACACTCTTCCAAACCCACTTTCATCAATATAATCATCATAAATAGGAGGCATGCTATCATAAAAATAAATTTGCTCATCAAAATTTGGGGGACAAAAAATATCATCTTCATCAAACATAGCATCCCCAAGCTTGTGGCTTTGCATATCATTAGCATCATGGATATTCAAAGAATTCATACTAACAACATTTGAATCATGCTCATCATCCAAAGATTTAGTGCCAAACATTTTAATGCACTCTTCTTCTAACACTTTGGCACAATTATCAGAATCCTTATTTTCATGAAAGACATTAAAAAGATGAAGCATATGAGGCAACCTTAATTCCATTTTTTTGTAATTTTCTTTTATAGACTAAACTAGTGATTAAACAAGAAACTAAAAGATTCGATTGCAAGATCTAAAGATATACCTTCAAGTGCTAACCTCCCCAGCAATGACGCCAGAAAAGAGCTTGATGTCTACTACACAACCTTCTTCTTGTACACGTTGTTGGGCCTCCAAGTGCAGAGGTTTGTAGGACAATAGCAAATTTCCCTCAAGTGGATGACCTAAGGTTTATCAATCCGTGGGGGGCGTAGGATGAAGATGGTCTCTCTCAAACAACCCTGCAACCAAATAACAAAGAGTCTCTTGTGTCCCCAACACACCCAATACAATGGTAAATTGTATAGGTGCACTAGATCGACGAAGAGATGATGATACAAGTGCAATAGGGATGGTAGATATAGGTTTTTGTAATCTGAAAATATAAAAATAGCAAGGTAGAAAGTGGTAAAAGTGAGCGTAAACGGTATTGCAATGCGTTGAAACAAGGCCTAGGGTTCATACTTTCACTAGTGCAAGTTCTCTCAACAATAATAACATAATTGGATCATATAACTATCCCTCAACATGCAACAACGAGTCACTCCAAAGTCACTAATAGCAGAGAACAAACGAAGAGATTATTGTAGGGTATGTAACCACCTCAAAGTTATCCTTTCTGATCGATCTATTCAAGAGTCCGTAGTAAAATAACACCAAGCTATTCTTTCCGTTCAATCTATCCTAGAGTTCATACTAGAATAACACCTTGACACGAATCAACCAAAACCCTAATGTCACCTAGATACTTCAATGTCACCTCAAGTATCCGTGGGTACGATTATACGATATGCATCACACAATCTCAGATTCATCTATTCAACCAACACAAAGAACTTCAAAGAGTGCCCCAAAGTTTCTACCGGAGAGTCAAGACGAAAACGTGTGCCAACCCCTATGCATAAGTTCACGAGGTCACGGAACTCACAAGTTGATCACCAAAACATACATCAAATGGATCACGTGACATCCCATTGTCACCACAGATAAGCACATGCAAGACATACATCAAGTGTTCTCAAATCCTTAAAGACTCAATCCGATAAGATAACTTCAAAGGGAAAACTCAATCCATCACAAGAGAGTAGAGGGGGAGAAACATCATAAGATCCAACTATAATAGCAAAGCTCGCGGTACATCAAGATCATGCCGAATCAAGAACACGAGAGAGAGAGATCAAACACATAGCTACTGCTACATACCCTCAGCCCAGAGGGTGAACTACTCCCTCCTCGTCATGGAGAGCGCCGGGATGATGAAGATGGTCACCGGAGAGGGATTCCCCCCTTCGGCAGGGTGCCAGAAAGGATCTAGATTGGTTTTCGGTGGCTACAGAGGCTTGCGGCGGCGGAACTCCCGATCTAGGTTATGTTCTAGAAGTTTGGGTATATAAAAGAGGTTTTGGCATCGGGAACAAGTCAGGGGGGTCTCCGAGGCGGCCACGAGGTAGGGGGGTGCGCCCCCACCCTCGTGGTGGCCTCGGGACTCTTCTGGCCCATCTTCGGTACTCCGTGGGCTTCTTCTGGTCCAAAAATGATCTCCATGAAATTTCAGGTCAATTGGACTCCGTTTGGTTTTCCTTTTCTGCGATACTCAAAAACAAGGAAAAAACAGAAATGGCACTGGGCTCTAGCACTACAAAAAAAAGACACATACGTGACATTTTGGGCCGAACGAATTTTTTTTCTGTCGTACATATGACACTTCTATGACGATAATTGTGACAAAACCCGGTATCATCATAGATGTGGTGGGCTCCTACTTCCATGACAAAAAATCATGACAGAAAATGGGCTTTTCATCCTGGGCGGGCTGGAGACGCAGCTACATGACATTCTTTGGGCCGTCCATGACGGAAAAAACCATGGTAGAAGCGAGGGGGAGGAAAATTTCGGGGAGTTCCCGGTTACGGTGGGAGGTCGGGGGCCAAGCGATGCGCGTTTCTCTTGTACATGTACGCGCGTGTGTGCGAGGCATTGGCTCTAACTGAACCCGAGAGAGGCGTTGGGCTCTAACTGAACCCGAGCGCTTGCATTGCAGGCTACACGTTACTAAACCCGGGCGATCGATCGATGGCTGTTAACTGAACCCGATCGAGCGATTCCTTCGCTACTGCTGCTAACTAAAGCCGATCGATGCTGCCTCTGGGATGAACAGTGAGCGTTGCGGGGGGGGGGGGGGGGGGGGGGGGGGGGTTGGATGAATAGTGAGTGGTGGCATTGCCTCTGGATGAGCAGGACCCCGTGGTGTGGTGGAGGGCTGGATGAACAGTAGACGGTGGAGGGGTGCCCGTGGAGGGGTGGTTGAACAGGACCCCGTGGTGTGGAGGGCTGGATGAATAGTAGACGGTGGAGGGGTGCCCGTGGAGGGGTGGTTGAACAGTAGCCGGTGGAGTAGCGCGTAGTGGAGGCTGGAGGAGGTCGACGGTAGCCCGTGGAGGCTGGAGGAGGTCGACGGTGGAGATGAACAGTATCCCGTGGAGCCCCGTTTTGCGGTACGCCACACCCCTCCCGATGAACAGGACCCCCGTTTCGACCGTAGCGCTCCAACACAAGTCCGTTTCCTTTGTTTTGCGGTATGCCACACCCCTCCCGATCAACAGGACCCCCGTTTCGACCGTAGGAGGTCCGTTTCCTCCGTCTTGCGGTACGCCAGACCCCTCCCGATGAACAGGATTCTGTTTTAAACGTGGACGGTCGAACACAAGGCCGTTTCCTCCATTTTGTGGTACGCCAGGCCTCGTTTCCATCGCCTGTTCCGTCCAAGCCCTCCTGATGAACACGACCACACATTCCGTTCCGACCCAGCCGGTTGGCTCCCACGCGTTCCGTTGCCTCCCGATGAACACAACGCATTCCGTTGCCTCCCCATGAACACGACGCATTCCATTGCCTCCCCATGAACACGACGACGACGCTGTTTCTTCGTTCTGACCCAGCCATGTACACGAGCCCTGGCCATACGTATGTGCGAGTAGGCGTTTGAGACCCCGCCCGTATGTACACATATGTGGCCGTATTTTCTTTCTTGCACCCTGGCTGCTGTACGTACGTGTACATGCTACGTGCGCGCCTCTACTACGACACGTACGCGCCTCTACTACGACACGTGTGTGCCTCTACATCCACCAGTATATATGTACGTACACGTTCACGACCAGAATGACAACACTACGTACGCTTTGACCAGGTGGGTCCCGACTGTCAGGCACTTCCTTGCCTGCGAAGATGTAGCTGGTGGGTCCCAGCAGTCAGGGGGGCGAATCGTTTTTTTGCCCGGACGCAGTTCCTTGCGTGCGAAGATGTAGCTGGTGGGTCCCAGCAGTCAGGGGAAACGTTTTTTCGCAAAATACAATGGCCTGTCCGGTGGGTCCCAGCTGTTAGGTGGAGGAATCATTATTTTCCGTGTAATAAGGAGGCACTTCCTTGCTGCAGCCATGGACCCAGCTGTCAGCCTCTCCACGTATAGTCCACGCCCGATGGAAGTCGTTCCTTGACCACATTGACCACGCCGCGCCGAGAGCACCAGGGCGGTGGACGACGGCGAGGCCTAGGAAGGGGACGACGGGGAGCTGGGGAAGACGCGGCAGTGGAAGCCCGCGCAGAGAGGAGTACGAGGGTTCACTGGTTCGGCTGCGGTGTGAGGCTGCCATCGCCGCAGGGCCTGGCCAGTGGTGGGAATAGTAGGGGGGTGAGGCCTCCGCGGCAACACAGCCGGCCATGGGAGGCAGGAGCATGTAGCACGACCGGCGCTGCTTTGGGCGGCTGGAGCAAGAAGACCAGAGGTTGAAGAAGCACTAGGGCCGTTGGATGGACATGGTACGGTCACTGGAGCTAGAATCGTTCATATTGACTAAAGTTGACAAAGGCCCCCATCCCAGTCAACTTAGTAGGCCCACAAGTTAGCCTCCCACCATGGTGGGTCCCAGCTAGCAGGGGGAGTATTCATTTTTTGTGCGTAATAAGGAGGCACTTCCGGTGGGTCTGAGCTGACAGCGGGGGGAACGTTTTTTCGTGAAATACGCTGGCCCGTCCGGTGGGTCCCAGCAGTCAGGGGGGAAACATTTTTTTCACGAAATAAGGTGGCCCATCCGGTGGGTCCCTGCTGTCAGGTGGAGGAATAATTATTTTGCGCGTAATAAGGAGGCACTTCCTTGCGACCGCCTGGACCCAGCTGTCAGCCTCTCCACGTATAGTACTCTTCCAATGGAAGTCGGTCGTTGACCACGTTGACCATGCCGCGCGGAGAGCACCAGGGCGGTGGTCTGGACGACGGCGAGGCCTAGGAAGGGGACGACGCGGAGCCGGGGAAGAAGCAGCAGTGGAAGCCCGCGCAGAGAGGAGTACGAGGGTTCACTGGTTCGGCTGCGGTGTGAGGCTGTCGTCGCCGCAGAATAACAGGGGGTGTGGGTGAGAAAAGGGATGGCCTGGCCAGCGGTGGGAGTAGTACGGGGCGGTGAGGCCTCCACGGCATCACAGCCGGCCGGGGGAGGCAGGAGCACGCGACATGACCGGCGCTGCTTTGGGCGGCTGGAGCAAGAAGACCAGAGGTTGAAGAAGCCCTACGGCTGTAGGATGGACACCGTACGATCACTGCAGCTAGAATCATTTATATTGACTAAGTTGACAAAACCCTTGGTACACGTCAACTTAGTAGGCCCACAGCTCGGATTTGGCAGAGAACATATAGCCCATTTGCGATTTGTAAGAATGTACAACCCATTTTTTAATTCTAGTGGAATTTACTACAACCTATTTACAGTTTGTTAAAAGTACAACCCAACTTCTAGCTAGGACAACGATTAATAATTTCAAACAACCGCTCAAAACAGAATTAAAAATTCCCACATTTTGATGGGATCCGAAATATTTTTATCCAAAATTTCTAGCCAGGTTAAATATAATTTCAAAATAAAGTTGTATTACGTTAAAATCCAACAAAATATTGCACGCACAACAAGTAATGAAATTAAAATTTTCAAATTCCAAAAATAATATATTTTTCAAACTAATTACGTGTTTGGTGCATAGTACTATCCAGTTATTATAATTACATCCCATTTATTATTTCTTAAAGTCCATTTTCTTGTTAAGCCTAATGCATACCTCCCAGGAAAGTTTGCAGCCCAGCGGGGCGGAGAATAACAAGTTGACCCGGATATTGTGTACAACTGTCGGCCCAGTTGCATTGCTGATGTTGAAAAAAGGCCTGTGTAGTACAGTACAACCTAACATGGTTACTCAGCCCACATTCAGCGACGTCGAAAAGGCCCAAACAAGGCTTCTGTACAACTTTTTGAAGTCACTGAGCTCAATTAATAACTTAAGAAAAAAGTTAGATTACAGTGGAACCTAATTAAAAGCTGCCACGAGCAAATAAATAATTCAATGGAGCCCAATTGTGCGTGTGCGCGTGTGTGTGCGTGTGTGTGTGTGTGCGAGAGAGAGAGATAGAGAGAGAGACCCATCGGTCGATGCTCGTAAACACATCTTTCAGCCATATGCATTGCTGATGCTCAGTAAAAACTTATATAGTTGACACAATCATATAGAACATCATAGCACACTGAACTTGCATACAAAAATTTCACGCAGGTGGCACAATCAGGATGGAAGCAGTGGATCGCTAAGGGAAGGGCTATGTTGAAACCAACAAAGTCGTACATAACGGTTCATCGTCTTTATCAATGACGGGGAAATATCTTGAATGTTGTGCAAAGAAAACAGACAGACAACACAATAAGTTCTACTAGCACATTAAGTTGACGTACAACCCTTTCTAAAAAAAGTTCTGGTACAAAATTAGAACATGTCACAATCAAATGTACTGGCATATCAGTGATTCACACCCATAGCTCAGATTTAACTAGTATCTGACAAGATTCAGTTGTTACCTCAAATTAGAGCACATCCAGGCAGCCAGCCCTGCTTCTTCTCCCAAAGAAGCAGTGGCCTCCGCCGCGCGATGGAGTAGGCCCTGTGCCATCCATCGTTCCGAGCAACACAGGGAAAGTCTGACGTTGACTCCTGTAATGGACGTCGTCGACGGACCCTGGCACCAGCGGCGGCGGCAGGACTTCGATTGATGGATTGACCACTTCTTCGACATGCACGAACACTCAATACAGGTACATCCCTAATGTGGTCCGCGGCGGCCTTGGTGGCGATGAATAGTACAACCCCCGGTTCCTGCATCAGTATCTCAACACCAATCACCTTCAGTATGGTGGACGACTTCTTCATCCATGCCATAACCGTCAGAGCCCAGCTGTCTGGAGGAACAAACATACTTACAAGCTCACCTCCAAGGGCGTTGATAAGCTCGTTCATGGACTCGCTGTTCCAAGCACATCGAGGCATGTCGTGGAAGGTAAGCTTTGTTAAAAACTCAAGCTCAGAGGGCACCGAGCCCCATCCTGGGTGCCACCGATCAAAGCTCACTAGTGCGCCATCGCAGAACAAACACCGGGAAGATTCAAACACACGACTGCAGTCGAAAGTTGTTGGGAACCTGAAGAAGAAATCAGCTGGTGGCGGACAGACTTAAATGAGCAAGTCACTTATTTGGATGCCGTGTGCAATGCCAAGAGCTTTGACAAGGTCGTCCGGCGAGACGGGAGGCCGGTCGCCGTTGATGGTTACCATCAGCACTTTGCCGGCAAACTGGTCGTCAAGCGCCGCCATGCCACTTTTGAGCGACAGCACGCAGCGACCGAAGGCAGGACTAACCAAATTCTCGTGCATGCCCAATCTATGCCCTGCCGCGATGCATGCAGTGGTCGTTCTGGTGCATCAAGGACGGCATGCAGATCGTTCCACACTTGAGAAGAGGAAAAATGGAAAGGTAGAACGCGGTAGTAGAGGAAGAGAACGCTGGCTAACGAGGCTGGGAGGGGATCGAGCAGGAAGTTAATGCTCCACGCCTAAAGATTTTGGGAAAACCTGATTTTCATAAGGTGACTTATACTCACCTAAACGGAGGGAGTATTCCTTAACCAGAGAATGTTGTGTCTCCCACTCATGCGCTCAACAAAAAAACTATGACACATTTTTTATCTGTTTGCATAGGTCTCACCTATCAGGAAGGATGGGCACGTACACGAACAGGTACGACTCATCAGTCTACCCGCATAGCCTTTTCCTTTAGTCTACCTAGCCGTCTAATCAACTGCCTGCACGCCACTTCTCCCATTTACTTCTCCATCGGGAACCGATTCTCCTCAGTTTCTTCACCTCCCCTTCGTCTTCATTTGCATCCAAACCCCACTGTGTTCACATTGTTTTAACCTCTTTAAATAATCATCTACTACTTCAGTTAGACTAGCCATCTAATCCTAATTCTCCAAACCATAGCCCTCCGTTCCAGCGGTTCCAAATGGCGGAAGAGATCGAGATGCATGTTTTTAGCGTCCAACATGTCCTCGTCGAAGGCTCAATGCACATAGTTGCCACCGTCATCGTCCACCCAAGGGTTGTTCGGCAGTGGATCAACAATGTATCCAACTCCCTCGAAAAGGTAGAGACGAGGGTCATCGGTCTCGACACATAGTACATGGAGCGTGCCCCTGGGAAGATCCAGCGCGCCGCCATCCTTCAACTGTGCCACGAAGATGATGTTTTGGTGTACCACATCATACACTCGCCCTCCATACCAGGTGAGCTTCACGATTTCTTGTCTCGGGAGGACGTATACTTCTATGGGGCAGCCATCGAAGGGGACAAACAGAAGCTGGAGCCATACAACCTTGATTTGAAAAGCATCGCTGACCTACAAACCAGAATCAAAATTCCTGTAGAAGATTGTGATAAACAGACACCATCCCTATTCGACGTAGAAAATTTTGTGCTCGGTACAAATCTTCAGAAGGGTGATGAGACGGTGGCATTAAGGTCGTCTGGATGGGAGAATTATCCCTTGACGTACGAGCAGATAAAATATGCTGCCCTCGATGCCCGTGTGAGTTTTGAGATAGCTGCAAGGTCCAAAGAGCTTGTTGCGAAGCCGTCTCCCACAGAGAATGAGAACAAGAAGAATAAGAAGAAGAAGAAGAAGAAGAAGAAGAAGAAGAAGAAAAGGCTGCACCAGCAGGAGGGCATTATGGATGGATGAACTATTTCCTCTCTTGTAAAAACAATTATTCCCTCTCGGTGTATATTGATATAGATGGACTATTTCGATGGTGTGCATGTCTTTGGAACAGAGTAGTAGCGTGGGTCCGCTTGACTATAAGGAACTATTTATCCGCATATATAGCTTTCTCTGCTACTCCTTCCAGTGATCGGTATGCAGTGCATGTGCCCGTAGACATGACAACTTGTCCATGGAAGTTCAACTACGGCGACCATCATGTTTCATCTCGCAATTCCCACGACGCCTCTCCATCCCATGACACCACGCCCCCCGACGTGCGCCTCACCCCTCTCGGCCACACCGCCCCTCTGCCTTTGTGTGCATGACATGTGGGCCACCTAAAATGCGGCGAGCATCAAGTTTCTACCACAGCCACCCACGATTCCCATGACGCCGCTTGAACCCATGAAACCACACGTCCCCCGACCTACGACTCACCCCTCTTGGCCCCACTGCCCCTCTGCCTACGGGAGCATTACATGTGGACCAGTCACCTATCGGGTCCACATGTTATTGACTCAAAGGTAGGTGTAGTAAGGCGCTGAAGCTCAATCCCGACGGCCCTGAGAGGGAAATGTAACTCCTGCGCCAGGGCTTGTGGTGCTCCCACAGCACGAACTCGTGCCAAACTCAAGATTTGTTTCTTTACTATACATGCACGCAATGATTTAATGGACACTGTAATCTCAACATGTGATGGGGAGCTCTAAATTTGAATTTGAAACTTATAAAATGAAAAGATTCAAAACAAATAAACCGGGAGAGAGGGAGTATATAGTAGGATGTGTCCCATACAAAATAAGTCCCCTGGTTTGTCACCGCGAAGATGCGGTTAGAAAGGAGCACATCGTCTTCCTACTTGTACGGCAACAAATCGGCCGCATACAGCATGGTCCGCCTTTGACCGCCATGTGCAAGGTTCATGCTATCTTATTCAATCTCACCGTGGTTCCATCGTACCAATTCATGCGGTGGCCCGTTGCATGGCTGATCCCAATGTTGGACAAAGGTTCTACGGGAACGGTGTCACCATTGTAAATGTTGTGCAAATTGATGTTGGTACCCTCCCGTACATATGCAAGCCAATCTCCACTCGCACCGAGCCTAACCTGTGAAATAGTGGGCAGGGGGAGAATTAGGAAATGGACACGGAAGTAGTCTTTAGAATGCATTTACTACATGATCAAACTCATCTTACCTGCTCATCGGAGGAAATCCGAGTGCCCCTCAACGTCGGCATCTCAAGGGCATCAACTTGCAACTAAGGCCACGCCGCGCTGGAGAGACCCCCAAGGAAACATCCTTGTGCGTTCCACGAAACATCAAGATGCATTTGTATGAGTAGTTTATCTTGTGAGAGAAAAGGATGAGCGAGGGAAGGCCTCTAGAGATAGAGATGGACACTACTACTACCAATGTGCTGGCCCGTGCGTTGCAATGGATCTGAAGTTGTAGAATAATACTTGTTCACGTGCTTGAAATATAAACACTCTAGTTTTGATATACATGTGTCAGCAGACATGACAGCTTGTCCATGGAAGTTGAACCACGACGACCATCACGTTTCTTGTTTCTACCACTGCCACACCCACACGCAATTCCCACGACGCCGCTCCAACCCACGGCACGACGTCCCCCGACGTGGACATGGATCCTCTGACGTGGCTATCACTGCCTTGCCCTGCCTTTCCTTCACTGACAGGTGGGACCCACGCTTATGGGTCCCACATGTCAGTGATAGAATGGTAGGATTGTTCGCGCCAGGGGATCCTCATCCCCCCGACGTGCCGCTCATCCCTCTCAGCCCCACCGCTCCTCTGCCTTTGTGTGCATGACATGCGGGCCAGCTGAACTTCGGCGACCATCAACTTTCTACCACAGACACACCCGATTGGACGCGTTTTGCTTGCTCTGCTGGTGTGCTCCGATCCGTACTCCCGCACCATTGAATTTTCATCCAGCGGTTGTGACACATTTTGTCCCGGGCATCAATCCTCAATTGGAGTACTTATGTACTACAGGTAGTACCCGCCGGTGTGGCCATCTACGCCTCGTAACGCCCCGATGCCCAGCTGTGGCACCCTCGCCACGGCCACGCCACCACCGGCCGGTTCATCTCGAACGAGTGAGTCGCGAATCACGCCACCACCATGAGAATGACATGTGGGCCAGCCGCATTTAAGGTCCGCATGTCATTGACTCATAGGCCGGGCACTAAGCCACTGAAGTTCGGTCCCATGGACCCCGAGAGGGAAATGTAACTCCTGTGGCAGGCCTTGTGGTGCTCCCGCAGTACGAGCTCGTGCCAAAACTGGAATTTGTTTCTTACTAATACCAACTAGTACTAGTAAGGTACACGTGCATTGCATGCATGAGATTCTGGTGGTTTGTGCATTATGCTTCTACATGTGGAGCTTTCTGGATTCTAACATGTCACAAAATCTGGTGGAATGTAAGGTTAGGCAAGTTTGATTAACTTAGGTGAGTGCTTGGTTCAAGCCACACCTTAGGCAAGCCACACTAAGGCCCCACATGACATACACACAAAAAATGTGGCAAGATTCCCTTAGGCTTGCCAACTTGTGGCTCTCATTTTGAAGAACTAATAACTTTGCCTAAGCTTAGTTGTGGCAAAGTTAGTCATGAATTAAGTTCAACCATGGAGTCTTCTAGATTATACATGTGGCAGAATCTGGTGGATGATATCCAACGGCCAGTAGTGCTTGGATTTGCCATCTTTGTACCGTCGGATTGGCTTCATCCAACGACCAACTTTCAAAGTTTTTCACACACTATATACGGGGTATAGATATAGATGTGCCGGTCCGTTGCAATGGATCCAAAGTATATCTATTTAGTGGAGTGCACTCTAAACACATTATCTATTTATTTTTCTCTAACCTTCCGTAGCCATGCAACCAAGCCACATAAGCTTCATGGGTGCCCCCCACATCATATTATTCATACTACGTTGATTGAAAAAAAGATAAATCACCCAAAACAAGATCTTCCCATTTTTTGTTCCTACGATGTTGTGCCGTGCACGTACCTACTAGTTGTATAGTGGTAGTACTAGTAATATAGTATTAGGAGTACAAACTTGGTACTAGTAGGAGTAGTACTAGTACGGAATGCTCCTACTCTATCAACGAGCCCCGTCTGACACCAAATTTCTTGGCTTCCGTGCTACAGCTAGATCTTCCCCTCGTTTCTGTTTTCCAACCCGGCGGTGGGCGGGGTGTCGGTTTGCTCAATGGTGGTCCCAAATGAAAGTGAAAATGCTAGGCAACACGCCTTCCCTAAGCTATGTGTCGTGCCGGACGGGCCGTGTTGTACTCCCGATTCTCGGGCATGTGGGGGTGCGACGCGAACGCGGCAGGCCTTTTCCTTTTACCAGCAATGTGCCCGTGCGTTGTGACGGATCCAAAGTAGTAGAATAGTAGTATTTGTTCACAAAATTGAAAGAAATCACTATTGTTTTGATATACTCCTAATATATTACTCCCTCCGTACCTAAATATTTGTCTTTTTGAGATTTCAAATGGACTATCACATACGGATTATATAGACATATTCTAGTGTTTCTAGCAAGATGCCCGCGCGTTGCACGAAGTTGATGGAAAAGGTAAGCACAACTTATAAATTGATGGATGGAGTACTAATTACAGTGACGCATATAATTAAGCAAATGGATTGCACATGTCGGTATTGACTGGAACGAGAATGCAACAGCACAATAAGAATTAAGGCCACGATGATGCAATCGCAGTGGTGTGGTTACAGAAGGCATGAAGAAAGATGGATCCACGAACGTACGACCTCCTCCTCCTCAACTTAGTGCGTCGGGCCACCGACCAGCGGCTAAGGAGCGGCGGCTTTTGTGGCGAGGTCGAGGTGCTTCTCAGCAAAGGCATCCAAGGCTTCCAGCCGGTTGAGGAAGGCCAACGTCGTAGCGTCCTCACTGGCCTTGTAGATACCTATGTACACGATTTCCTCGTACACGTGGATGTGTAGGTCGATGAATTCTTGCAGGGCGAGGCGCCTCGCGGCGAGCGCGACCTCCAGGTGGACATTCTTCGTGGCGTCGGCGGGCAGTCGCAGGGCCACCAGTGCTTGAAAGAGGTTCCGGCCATGGAGGCCGATTAGGGTGGCAGGCAATGAGGAGCCCGGGTGCGCGGGCTGGAGGAGTACGACGATGTCGTCCACGAGCTTCTTGAGGACGGTGAACTTGTTGCTGGTGGCAACGATCATCTGGTCCAACTGAGAGTCGTAGTTGGCGTCGACGGCGGCCATCCAGCAGCTGGTCTCCAACACCGTCTGGAGATGATCCTCAGCGGCATGCCGCAGGCCGGCGTCGTGGACCATCTGACGCAGCCGCTGGCCGCTCACGCGCAGCGCCGCCATGGGTCTGGAGTGAGCTCTTTTGCGCTTAGTGTAGGTGCTTAGGCAAATGCTTAGGTGCGTATGATGTGGTAGATGCATTGGAATGGAGGGGCGCCTTTATATGAGGGCAATGAGGGCAAACTGCGTTGCATTCACATCGTGCAGCCTCTTTTCCCGGACCTCCTCCCATTACTTCCCTCATGCATTAATTGAAGGAGGATGCATTGGCCGTTTCAAACACATCAGGAACAGCTACTCCTCCTCGTCTGCATTAAAGCCGTATCAGGAACTGCGCGCCCGCTGTCAATCGATACTCCCTCTCTATATGTACCACTTTTTTTTAATTTCAAGTTTTGCTCCATGGCGCAATTCCATCGATACTACTAACTGTACAAAAGTGGAGTATATACATTTTTTAAAAGGCTAGAGGGCGGGGCAGTCTAGCTCGGTCGGTTTCACGAGAGGCGAGGGCCTTTGTGATTTGACGGCTCATTACTGCTGTCAAATCGAATAGTACTGCGCCGCCCGCTGCACGCCCGACACCTCCATTAAACCCCTCCGTTAAACCCACATGCAAACCAAGAATCCTACTCCGGCCGCACGTCCGTTCATGAGCGGGCCGGAATTAAACGCAACACCGGCCGAGCTCCTCCCGTCCGCCCTCAGTTTAAACGAGGCCAGACGCCAGCCAAGCTCCTACCGTCCGCCCTCTATTTACACGAGGCCAGATAGACAGCGGGCAAGAATCGCACCCCTCCGCCGCCCCCCATCTCCTCCTTCACCATTTTCTCCACTCTTCCGATGGCTTCCGATGAGCCGTTCTCCGGCATATTACCCGGCTGGGTGGCCCGCCGAGCCCTCCGGATACGGGCGAGGCCGCTCGGTGCTTCACCAACCTTGCTTGGCTCGACAGAGCCAGTTGCTGCCCCAAGCAGGCGTGTGGTTCAGCAACTCGCCGCTCCAGTTCAGCTCGATGAGGAGTGGCGAGTTGCTCCACGCCGGCACGGCGACGAGCACGCCGGTACGGGCACCGTCGCTGCCGCATTGTACCGCACCACCAGTGTCTGCGGTGGCCGCGCCTCTCGTGTCTGTGGGCGCGCCTCCCGTGCCTGCGACAGCGCCATGCAGGCAGAGACAGAAGCCGGGTGCATGGAGAGCGATGAGTCGGTGGCCAGCTTCTCCGTGTCCGCCGCCATCATCGAGGAGAAGTAGAACACGGGAGGCCGCCGCCACTTGGGACCCATGAAGGCCACCGCCGAGGCGACGACCGCGGACTCAGGTGGTTTCTTTGCTGCTTCGTCTCTTCCGAGGACCTTCGTCGACCCCGCAAGTGTCTAACGGACATGAGGAAGACAAAGGGATCCGCGGGCGGCCATTTAGAACTAAAATAAGTCTAGATACATCCATTTCTAGGACAAGTATTTCCGGACGGGGGGATTATTAATTATACAAGAGAGCCGGATTGGCACCTCTTAGTTCATGTAAATGTAATGAAATTCATCATGTTTATATGAAGATCCGGCTTTTTTATACGAAATCCTTCATGCTTATATGAAATCAGTCCGTGTTTGCGTGAATTTCATCTGGTTGGTTAGAGTTGTAAAAATGTATGCCGCTGGCGTTTGATGTCGTCCTCCGCTTAAGGAAGCGGGAGGAAATTTGCCGGCTGCCATTGGAGATGCTCTTTATGCTGGAAATAATAGAGTGACATCCAATCCATTTGAGTTAATTATCTGTATGATTGTCCCTCTATAAAAAGTTAATTGCATGTATAGTGTACATGTGACTTGCAGGGTGGCTACAGCTTCATACAGAAAGTTAAAAAGAAACAAGTCCATCCTTAATCTTGTATTCTAAGTACTCTGTGGGTTCCACTGTCAGTACAGTAGCGAAAGAAGTATATATTAAATAAGTAGAGTAATATATAATATAAAAATATAAAGTTAAAAGACAGAATTCGAACTCATGTCATCGCGTTGCGAGCATCCGGCGCTAACCAGCCCAGCACATTTTTTTTGTAGACCATGCTGGAGATATATCTCCATGTCTACTCTTATATATACTCCATTCGTTCCTAAATATTTGTCTTTTTCAGATTTCAAATGGACTACCACATACGAATGTGTATGTAGACATATTTTAGAGTGTAGATTCACTCATTTTGCTCTGTATGTCTTTTCAGGAAGGGGTCGGATTTGTCCTTGATTTATTTAAGAGGTATCCAGATGGCACTGCACTGCCAAGAAAAGAGGGCAACATCAAAATTATGGACTACTTTTTTGAGTATGTTGGTAAGGTCCGGTCATAGTCACTTGTTGAAATCTCTAAAAAGACAAATACTCCCTCCGTTCGGAAATACTTGTCATCAAAATGGATAAAAGAAAATGTATCTAGATGTATTTTAGTTTTAGATACATCTCTTTGTATCCATTTTGATGACAAGTATTTTTGGACGGAGGGAGTAGAAAACAGAGTTGGTGATGATGGTGTGCATACCATCCTGCAATATAGGCCGTCGGATTTATATCTAACGGATATGAAAGAAACTATGGCAATTTTGCAAAAATATACCCACACGTCTCTCCATGTTCGCAAATAAGGCCTTCCCTCGTTCAACCTTTTCTCTCACAAGATAAACTACGCATACAAATGCATCTTGATGTTCCGTGCAACGCACGGGCAGCTAGCTAATTTCTTTTAAAATAGTTGCTGCGATAATTGGGTTGAAGTGATATATTTTATGTCTGCCCCAAATGATTTCAGATTCACTAGTAGTAACAAAGAAAAGGTTGCCTTGTTAATTAACAGAAAACAGGGTGAAAACTATCACATGAGGCCGGTAAAAACAAGGCACACTGGGTTCAGCGTCATCGTCACTACAGCTGTGCGCGCATGAGAAGTCTACATATCGAGGGGGCTACCGAGTGAGGCACCGGGACACAATGTTTGAGAGAGAAACCAATTGACAGATTATGATCAGATCAAGTTGTCACCCTTCTGCTTTCATTCTTGGGGGGGGGGAGGGAGAGAAAGACGTATCGAGAGTGTGCGCGGTAGGCACAGAGGCACAACTAGTGTGTGTGTGTGTGTGTTTGAAAGAGGAGTAGATAGATTATTATCAAGATCGATGTGCCACCCTACTCCTTCGGTGCCGGGTAGTGTGTGTGTGTGTATGTTTGAGAGAGAAGCCAGTCAATAGATTTGTATCAAGATCGAGGTGTCACCCTACTCCTTCGGTGTTGGGAAGTGTGGGTGTGTGTGTGGGGGGGGGGCAGTGACACTCACATATCTCTACTATTATAAAAAACAGAGTTGGTGATGATGGTGTTCCTGCCATCCTGCAATATAGGCCATCCAATTTATATCCGACGGACAGGAAGGAAACTATGGCAATTTTGCAAAAAGATACCCACACCCCTCTCCACATTTGCAAATAAGGCATTCCCTCGTTCATCCTTTTCTCCCACAAGATAAACTTCTCATACAAATGCATCTTGATGTTCCGTGCAACGCATGGACATCTTGCTAGTAGGGAGAAGGAGTTTGTGTGACACATATCTAGCTATATTAAGGGATAGGTAGATAGCATATGTGTGAGAGACATTATTATACTTTGAGACATTAGTGGCTGTGGGTGGGCGGAATTAAAGGGGTGGGCGTGTTAGACATAGAGAGCGTGTGTGTTTCTGTGTGAGAGACTTGTAGGACGGGGTAGAAAGACGAATTTAACGCTGACGGAGGGAGAGAAATACACGAAGTGCGCGTGTGTGATTCTGATGCCCACAGGGAAATGAGGTATGTATGCGTGTGAGAGAGATTGCACAATTCATTCACGTATCACTATCTAGCGATCGTGGACGTGCATCGCTTGAACATAAGTCAATATCTACTTCATATCGTGGCCAAAGGTACAATATCGATTCAACGCTATAAAGATTGGACACTCACATATCACATTTTTTTCTATTTAAATAAACCTTTTCAGTTGTGCATGCCAAAGTTACAGTGATGTTTCTTCAAACAACCAATGTAGCTATCATGTACATGCACCATTGTTACTCTTGAATTCAAATTCATTAGTCTTGGATGATTTAAGTTTCTATTTTGAAGTAATATGTGTAATATTCATATATGAATTCAACGGGTACGCAATTTATGAAATGGAGGCTATGTAATCATATGAGGTAACACTTTTAAGTAGCTGACTACAATATCCATTTCTTGTTGTGCGCCTCTACACTAACACGTCAATGCATTATGTTTAAAGTAAATAATCAATGGCACTAAATTATCTATTTACACGGGAAATACATAGGCTGAGCGTATGATCCCTTTTTTGTGAACGCGCCACTACACCCGTACGATTGGCCGCGCCCGTGTAAACGTCCAAGTTATCGGCGCATCATCCCGAGTTATTGTCTTTTTTTCTGGGGTGGACTTCACACCAGTTATTAACTGTTTACGCGTGCCCCGTGTACACAGTCTAGCATGACCTTCCCGCTATCACGGTCCAAAATTAGTTGAAACTGGATACGAACGATCCCGCGGGCGGCAAAATCTCCCGCCTCCTTCTAAAATTTCCGCCACCTTAGTCTTTAGCATGCGAAATCCCCCTTTTGTCCTTGGTGCACGGAGACCAACAGTTACAATACCGCCCTCATCTACATGATAGGTCGGGGCTGCTTTGGTAACTTCCGGTTCCCCCACTACACGACACCCTCATTTCCTCTCCCCTCCCGCAAAAATGACTAACTCCACAGCACCAGAGCATCTTACATCACGCCGTCCATACTTCATCGCCCTTTCTCCCCTCCCCTCTCGAAACCCTAGACTGCTCATCCACCGGTGTACCATAGCCCATTCACTGCCAGCGGCGTCCACCTCGCCGGATCTACTTCTGTGGCCACATCTACCCCTCCCACCTCCCCTAGAAACAAGTAGACTGCCCATCCACCACTGTACCACAGCCCATTCAGTGCCGGCCTTGTCCACGACGTCTGATCTGCTTCGCCGGTACTCTCGTCAACCGCCGCGCATCTGCAGTGGTTCATTCGTACTCCCCACCGGAGACGCTTCGTCCACACACCCGGAGCCGCCCCACCGACGCCCCCGTCAACGGCCTCTGATCCTCTTCGCCGACACCTTCCTCAACCCTACCGGAGCCGCTTCACCGACACCTTCCTCAACCCTACCAGAGACGATTCGCCGACACCATCGTCAACCCTACCAGAGTAGCTTCACCTATACCATTCTCAACCCTACCGGGGCCGCTTTGCCAACTCACAAGTCCACGGCCTCAGATCCGCTTCCTCGCACCCTCATCCAACCTACCGAAGCAGCTTCTGACGCCCCATCCACAGCCGCAGATCCACATCATCGACACCACCCTTAACCCAACCACCGAAGCAGCTTCTGACGCCCCGTCCACGGCCGCAGATCCACATCGTCGACACCATCCTTAACCCAACCACCGGAGCAGCTTCTGATGCCCTGTCCACGGCCGCAGATCCGCGTCGTCGACACCATCCTTAACCCAACCACCGGAGCAGCTTCACCTACGCCCTCGTCCACGGCCACAGATCCGCTTCGCCCACACCGTAGTCCACCCTACCAGAGCCGCTCCACAAACACCCTACTCGATTGTTCTAGATCTCCTTCCCGGACCCTGACAGCCAGCGCAGCGTCATCACCCTCAACGTTTCTAACCTAATTCCCACCGTCTGGAGAGATGCCAAGCACCCGCCACGGCCTAGGTACTTGTCACCTTTAAACCCGTCCAGCATCGCCTGCCCGATGTACTTCAAATATACTAACCGGCCGCTGTTACCTGTTATGCAGCTGGCAAAAACTACAAGGACGATGTTTCTTCTGGATCTAACAGCTTGGCCAACCAAGATCCTGGACTGAGGCATTGCTATGATCTTGTAAGCGCGTCTCTCTCTCTTGCATTGTTCTGTGCCTGCCAGCGTGCTTTGCTAGGATTTTTGACCAGTAATCCCTTTGTGCAGACAATGATTTCTACTACTGGCTGCTAAATTAGATATGTAGATGTCATACATGATACTACCTCGTACCTTCGTTCCTAAATATAAGTCTTTCTAGAGATTCCACTATAGGCTACATACGGAGCAAAATGAGTGAATCTACACTCGAAAATGCATCTATATACATCTGTATGTGGTCCATACTGGAATCTCTACAAAGACATATATTTAGGAACAGGGGCAGTACATTACACAAAATCGTAGGTGGCATGTAGGAATTCCAGTGCACTACATTAGGCTCCCTTAGAGTGCCTGCTAGTCCAGCATACAGAGTCATGGCTAGTTTATGGTACGCACACAATCGTTAATTGGTGGTTTAAATATGCGTAAGGGATATGCAATGCAGTATCATGTAGAGATGTCTGAAATTAGCCGTGTCAACTTGCAGATAGGGTTACACAATGAAAAAGTACAAGATGTATGTGGCAATTTCATGGAACATCGCAAAAAAAGGAGAGGCAGCGGTGAACCTATACAGTGTGCTATGGTACGCCACTCATCCATTGCAATCATCGTGACATGTTATTTGTATGCCAGTTCTATTAGCCAAGTTTCTTAGGGACAATTATTACGAGTTATCCTAAGAAAATAAGCCAACCAGTTCTTTTCATTGCGTTTTCAGCTTATCTTTGGTATGATCAGTGGAAAGTCTAGATTGCATTATATTTTTTCATTTTGCTGCCCATATGGAAATTAATTTGACTTGCAAACATCACAAATTGAACCCAGTGCAGTAATTAGTATGATAGGAAAACATACCATCACTATTTGCTCGAAATGCAAATACAAAGATACCATCTACTTGGCACAATCTACTTTGGTCAATGTTTTCCATAGAGATCCCATTGCCTAATTTAAACGAAGAACACATGACCCACATTTAAATGAAAAACAATTATTTATTGAAATTCGATGGTCCAAGTGGCTGGTTATTATCGTATAGCAGCACCACCTGAAAGCATCATATAGAAGCAGCAGCAGCTCATAGCAACTCATCATACAGCAGCAGTCTGCAATTCATCATATACCAGCAGTATCTCATAGCAATTCATCATATAGCAGCAGCAGGAGCAACTCATAGCAATTCATCATATAGCAGCAGCAGGAGCAGCTCATAGCAATTCATCATATAGCAGTAGGAGCAGCTTGTAGCAACTCATCATATAGCAGCAGCAGCTCATAGCAATTCATCATATAGCAGCAGCAGCTCATAGCAACTCATCATACAGCAGCAGCTGCTCATAACAATTCATCATATAGTAGCAGCAGGAGAAGCTCATAGCAATGCATCATATAGCAGCAGTAGAAGCAGCTCATAGCAATTCATCGTATAGTGGATCGGAATGAAAATTTGGCAAAAAATCAGAGGAGATCCTCACCTTGTTGGATGAGCTCATCCTTCAACAGCACCTCAAGGCCATGGCCTGGGAGGAGGGGAGGGGGAATAAGGTGCCTTCTGCCGCAGTGTGGCATCAGCCATAGTTGTGCAGCGCCCGCCGGAGTAGTGGTTGGATGAACCACAGTGGAGCAGCTGCTGGAGACCATGAGAATGAGGGGCGGCGCCAGAGGGAGGAGCAGCCAGGGAGATTTGCCCCTACCCGCCGGCCATGTAGCCTAGCTGGACATAGCATCGTCGAGGACCAGGCCAGATGGGACCAGTGGCGACGGCTCGCTGGAGGAACCCTAGTGCTGCAGGCAGGGGATCGAGGTAGAGGGAAAGGGGAGAGGAGATGCAAGCGGGCAGGGCAATGAATGCTTGCGTGTTTGTTTTTACTTGAGGGTAAGGTGTGACACGAGCGTCAGGAGTGTAATATAGGCAGACAACAGAGTCATTTCACTATTCCCCTTCCCTTCAATTTTTAGTGAGGTTCTACCCGAAACACCCCCTCCAAAGCGAAATTAGTTAAGCCCAAGCCCATAACTCAAAAATGACTTCTTTACATCTTTTATGGCTTATTTTGACAATATGCCCTGAAAAGGCGGAATCGAACTGGTCCTTAACCTGCAATTCAATTGTGCGTGCAATGATGAATCACTCCTGCCTGCTATCTGTATATTTAGGCATCATCATACATGGCATAACCTAATACATGTGCATTCCATTATAGAATCTGGAATATGCAATGTTTATGTTAGTTCATACATTGCACATGATGTTTAAATGCCCCTTAAATCTGGTCAGTCAAGTGATGGTCTTTAAGCCTCCTTCTTTGCTTCTTTTCTTGACATGTAAGATTTGCTCACACATCTGTTCAATTACTTGTTTGCATCAGCCAGCCATACTAGGACTGTTTGCTTTGATTATTTGTTGTTCTTGACCTAACACTCTAACAGAGCTTGTCAACGATTTAAACACTAAGGACTGCTGTAGTGGGGCCTTTTCTAACTCATAGGTGACATAAAGGTTTGGCTGTACACTACAGTAGGCTCTCCAAGAGTACCTGGAGATCCAGTTCAAATGTATGCCTAGTTTTTACATAGTGCAGACATAGTAAATGCCCATTTCATTGTGTGCAAGTGCAAGAGATGCGGCATGTTTCATTATGTGGTGTTGTTTTGTTATAATCTCATCCTTTTGTGTTCACAGACTGGAAAGTATGCATATTTATCTTCCAAGGAGACGAGTAACTAGTTTGTGTCACCTTGCAGAGGGGGTGCAATGAAGATAAGATTGAGGATTTCCAAGTACAAGATGTTAGGAAGGAGCCTTGCAAGAGAAGTAGGAGTTACACTAAGCCTCTTCAACCTGCTAAGGTAAGTCACTGTATGCAACTCAACAATTCAATTCCTTGTTTGTTTCAGGCATAGTTAATTTTCTCTTTTCAATTGCTTTATTTGTCCTCAGTTAATGAGATGCCCAAATAGTCATGACTGATGTTTGGTACTTGTATCACTATTAGTTGACATAATTAAAGGCCTTACGATTTAATTACTCTGCCGAAGTGTGCCTGAAGCTTTGAAGTCTATTAACCAACTATTATTGCATGAGGCTCACAATCTAGTTTATACTACGCTAATGATTGCATAGTTTTGCCTGCTGTACTATGTTTGTATGAAACTCTCTGCTGTTCATTATGCTCCCTAAGACTTTAATTGAGGCACATAATGGCCAACTGCTTGCTTACTTATACGCAACGTGCCGTCTAAATTTGTAACTTGTTTGTGTTTTCGATTGGGCCCCAACATCATGCTCCTCTGGTGAGCTAAGAGGAATTTCTGTATGCATGCTGCACAGACTATCTTTTTTATAAATTTTAAAATATCACCTGCTTATGCTTCATGACGTGTAACATTTTTTTGAAAGTGACGTGTAACATTATTGTTAGTCCTGTTTTGCCATGTAGTACAAAATAGTGTCTTGTTCGCTTCACTATTGTAACTATATTTTTGCCCTAGTCATGTGTACTTACAGAAACATTTCAGGATGAAGTGACATCAACACAAAGATCTATGAGCAGTGCAGCATGGCCGTTACCGATTGATTATGGATTGGAATTGGAATGTGCTGATGTTCTCGAGCATCAACTTGAGGTGGCAAGACAACGTGTACATGATTGTCAACGTATAATCAACAAGTTGAGACTGGACATGCAAGTATTAGATGCAGGAGTCAAAAAAATGAAACAAGACACTGAGGTAACCATGAAGGAATTGGAGATTTGGCAGACTAAAATTTGTGCTATCTGAATCCGGCCAATCCTATTTTCTGAAGAGATTATAGTTCAAATGGAGTTAAGTTGACATGCGTCCATGATGTATGAGCTGTATTTGCCCAGTGTATGTAATTTGCTGTTTGTGTATGCTTTATTATCACCTGTGTCGAACCATAATGCCCAGTGGGTATAATCGGCTGTAATTTCTTTATTGTATAGTGTAGGATTATTCTACCTTTCTATGCCTTGATCTCTTTGTTGTATAGTGTATGCTTTTTAGAGGTGATAGTATTGAGTAGGATAATTCTTTGAACATGCTATATCGTTCAAACGGGGGCCAACTCGCCCGACCATGGCCCTTCACGGGCCGTCGGATCCATGGGCCTTCTACGTCTCGTAGGATCCATGGGCCTTCTATGTCTCGTAGGATCCATGGGCCTTGTACGTCTCATAGGATCCATGGGCCTTCTACGTCTCGTAGGATCCATGGGCCTTCTACGTCTCGTAGGATCCATGGGCCGCCGACTCATTTATGGGTCTTGTACGGGCCTTTAATGGGCCGTAGACGGGCCTTTAATGGAAATCGTACGTTTTATGGGCTGACCATAACGGGCCGTTAATAGGCCGTATTTGGTGATGCTATGAAAATGGCCCAACAGACTAACGGTCCACAAATGGACCGATTGTAACGACGGGCTGAATTTGGCCCACAAGAAGAAAATGACAGTAACAGGCCGGAAGTAACCGAATGCTGCAAATGAGCCCAAGAATAAATGGGCCCTCAGAAGGCCGAAAGTTAACTTGGGCTGGAAACGGCCCAACGGAATAACGGGCCGTTAATGGGTATAAAGTGATACACTGTTCATTATGGGCCAGTTTCAGCACGGGCCGCTAATGGGCCAAGAGTTACAAAGGGCCTCATATGGGCCGAAAGACGTCATGGGCTATACATGGGCCAGAAGTGAAAACGGGCTGGAATCATATTGGATGGCCCAGATGACGCTACTGGGCCTAATTCAGATAGGGCGTAACGGGCCTTGGGTTAGCGGGCTGTAAATGGGCTATATGCGAACAGGTCGTTAACAGGCTTTCCATGGGCCGGCCCGCCAGCTTTTGACCAAGTCAAACGGGCCGGCCTTTTCATAGGAATGGGCCACTGTTGGGCCATGCCACGTGTCGACGTATCATAGGCGCCTTCTGTCCAGTGAGTGGATGACATCGGTCCCAACGATGAGCCGACACGTGTTTCCTCTAGCCAATGATGATTTTACACGTGGAAATTCCCCATTGGTCGGGGGCTGTTAACGGGTTATCGGATGCAAAACCCGACCCGATAGCTTAACGGCATTCCGTTATGGTGGATGCCACGTGTCGGTCACCCTTGACGAAAGCACTTCTGTGATGCGCGATTTATCGTCATGGAAGTGGACACTTCCGTGATGATAATTTTGGTAATGTCATGGAACACTTCTACGACAGCACATGTATGACTATCTTGATTCTGTCATAAATTTGTCATGGATGTACATGCATGAAAAAAAACGCGACCTACTGTGACAAACACGTATCATCACGGAAGTGTATTTATTTTGTAGTGTAGGTTAATAGGTTAGTCCCAAAAATCATATAAAATAGCATATAAATGCATATAAAACATCCAAGGTTCATAATATAATAGCATGGAACAATAAAAAATTATAGATACGTTGGAGACGTATCAGTCCATGTACATGAGATCGGTTCCACCGACAGACATGCAACTAGTTTTGCATAAAGGTGGATGGCGGGTGTCTGTTTCTCATACTTTAGTTGAATCGAATTTGACTGCGGCCGGTCCTTGGAGAAGGTTAAAATAGCAAACTTGATAATTCACTGTTGTGGTTTTTGCCATAGGTAGGAATAGTTCTTGCTAGAAACCCATAGCAGCCACGTAAAACTTGCAACAACAAAGTAGAGGACGTCTAACTTGTTTTTGCAGGGTATGTTGTGATGTGATATGGTCAAGACATAATGAGATATACGTTATTGTATGAGATGATCATGTTTTGTAAGTTATCGGCAACCGGCAGGAGCCTTGTGGTTGTCTCTTTATTGTATGAAATGCAAACGCCATCACTATGCATTAGCGATAGTTGTAGAAGCAATAGTTGGCGAGATGACCACAACACAACGATGGAGATCAAGGTGTCGAGCCGGTGACGATGGAGATCAGGATGATGCTTTGGAGATGGAGATCAAAAGCACAAGATGATGATGGCCATATCATGTCACATATTTTGATTGCATGTGATGTTTATCTTTTATGCATCTTATTTTTCTTAGTATGGCGGTAGCATTATAAGATGAACCCTTCACTAAATTTCAAGGTAAAAGTGTTCTCCCTGAGTATGCATCGTTGCTACAGTTTGTCGTGTTGAGACACCATGTGATGGTCGGGTGTGATAGAGTCTACGTTCACATACAACGGGTGCAAGACAGTTTTGCACATCCGGAATACTTGGGTTAAACTTGACGAGCCTAGCATGTACAAACATGGCCTCGGAACACTGGAGATCGAAACGTCGAACGTGAATCATATAGTAGATATGATCAACATAGATATGTTCACCATTGATGACTACCCCATCTCACGTGATGATCGGACATGGGTTAGTTGATTTGGATCATGTATCACTTAGATGACTTGAGGGATGTCTAGTTAAGTGGGAGTTCTTAAGTAATTTGATTAATTGAACTTAATTTATCATGAACTTAGTCCTGATAGTATTTGCAAATTATGTTGTAGATCAATAGCTCACGTTCTATCTCCCCTATGTTTTTTATATGTTCCTAGAGAAAACTAGGTTGAAAGATGATAGTAGCAATGATGCGGACTAGGTCCGTGATCTGAGGATTATCCTCATTGCTGCACAGAAGAATTATGTCCTTGATGCACCGCTAGGTGACAGACCTATTGCAGGAGCGGATGCAGATGTTATGAACGTTTGGCAAGCTCGGTATGATGACTACTTGATAGTTTAGTGCGACATGCTTTACGGCTTAGAAATGGGGCTGCAAAGACGTTTTGAACGCCATGAAGCATATGAGATGTTCCAAGAGCTGAAATTGGTATTTCAGACTCATGCCCGTGTCAAGAGGTATGAGACCTCTGACCAGTACTTTGCCTACAAGATGGAGGAGAATAGCTCAGCCAGTGAGCATGTGCTCAGAATGTGTGGATACTACAATCATTTGAATCAAGTGGGAGTTAATCTTCCAGATAAGATAGTGATTGACAGAGTTCTCTAGTCACTATCACCAAGCTACTAGAACTTCGTGATAAACTATAATATGCAAGGGATGACGAAAATGATTCCCAAGCTCTTCGCGATGCTGAAATCGGCGAAGGTAGAAATCAAGAAAGAATATCAAATGTTGATGGTTAACAAGACCACTAGTTTCAAGAAAAATGGCAAAAGGGAAAGAAAGGGAACTTCAGGAAGACTGACAAATAAGTTGCCGCTCCCATGAAGAAACCCAAAGCTAGACCCAAGCCTGAAACTGAGTGCTTCTACTACAAAGGAAATGGTCACTGGAAGCGGAACTGCCCCAAATACTTGGCGGATAAGAAGGATGGCAAAGTGAACAAAGGTATATTTGATATACATGTTATTAATGTGTACTTTACTAGTGTTCATAGTAGCCCTTGGGTATTGGGGATACTTTGTTTTTGCCACTCTAGTTTTTGCCAACTTTGCTTATGCCACTCTAGAATTTGACATCTCACTTTTGCCACTCTTAGCTTTTGACAATACATCACAAATGCCATTCCATGGCAAAAATGATAATTTCTCATTTCACTTTTGCCACTCTTAGCTTTTGACATGTATCACAATTGCCACTCTGGAAATTTTGCTTTTGCCACAGAATGGCAAAAGTGATATATTGTCAAAAGTTAAGAGTGGCAAAAGTTAAATGTCAAATTCTAGAGTGGCATAAACAAAGTGGGCAAAAACTAGAGTGGAAAAAACAAAGTTTTCCCTTGGGTATTTGATACCAGTTCGGTTGCTAAGATTAGTAACTCGAAACAGGAGTTGGAAAATGAACAGAGACTAGTTAAGGGCGAGGTGACAATGTGTGTTGTAAGTGATTCCGAGGTTGATAAGATCACCATCACATACTCCCTCTACCGCCGAGATTAGTGTTGAACCTAATTAAATGTTATTTGGTGTTTGCGTTGGGCATGAATATGATTGGATCATGTTTATTGCAATACAATTATTCATTTAAGTCAGAGAATAATTGTTGTTTTGTTTACATGAATAAAACCTTCTATGGTCATACACCCAATGTAAATGGTTTATTGAATCTCGATCATAGTGATACACATATTCATAATATTGATGCCAAAATATGCAAAGTTGGTAATGATAGCGTAACATACTTGTGGCACTGCCATTTTGGTCATGTTGGCGTAAAGCGCATGAAGAAACTCCATGCAGATGGACTTTTGGAATCACTTGATTATGAATCATTTGATACTTGCGGACCATGCTTCATGGGCAAGATGAGTAAAACTCAGTTCTACGAAACAATGGAGCGAGCTGATGACTTATTAGATATAATACATATCGATGTATGCGGTCCGATGAGTGTTGAAGCATGCGGCGGGTATCATTATTTTCCGACCTTCACGGATAATTTGAGTAGGTATGGGTATATCTACTTGATGAAACACAAGTCTGAAATATTTGAGAAGTTCAAAGAATTTTAGAGTGAAGTGGAGAATCATCGTAACCAGAAAATAAAGTTTCTACAACCTGATTGTGGAGGCGAATACTTGAGTTATGAGTTTAGCCTTCATTTAAACAATGTGGAATAGTTTCACAACTCACGCCACCTAGAACACCATAGTGTAATGGTGTGTCTAAACGTCGTAACCGTACTTTATTAGATGTGGTGCGATCTATGATGTCTCTTACCGACTTACCACTATCATTTTGGGGTTATGCATTAGAGACAGCTGCATTCACGTTAAATAGGGCACCATCTAAATTTGTTGAGATGACACCGTATGAAATGTGGTTTGGCGAGAAACCTAAGCTGTCATTTCTTAAAGTTTGGGGATGCGATGCTTATGTCAAAAGGCTTCAGCCAGATAAGCTCGAACCCAAGTCCGAGAAGTGCGTCTTTATAGGATACCCTAAAGATACTACTGGATACACCTTCTACCACCGACCCGAAGGCAAGATCTTTGTTGCTAAGTTGGGACCTTTCTAGAGAAGGAGTTTCTCTTGAAAGAAGTGAGTGGGAGGAAAGTAGAACTTGATGAGGTAATTGTACCTTCTCTCGAATTGGAAGTAGCATATCACAGAAAACCATTCCCGTGATGCCTACACCAATCAGAGAGGAAGCAAATGATAATGATCATGAAACTTCAGATCAAGTTACTACAGAACCTCATAGGTTAACCAGAGCACAATCCGCACCAGAGTGGTATAGTAATCTTGTCCTGGAAGTCATGTTGTTTGACAACAGCGAACCTACAAACTATGAAGAAGCTATGATGAGCCCAGTTCCTGCAGATGGCTTGAGGCCATGAAATCTGAGATTGGATCCATGTATGAGAACAAAGTGTGGACTTTGGTGGACTTGCTCGATGATCGGCAAGCCATAGAGAATAAATGGATCTTCAAGAAGAAGACTGACGTTGATGGTAACGTTATTGTCTACAAAGCTCGGCTTGTCGCAAAAGGTTTTCAACAAGTTCAAAGGGTTGGCTACGATGAGACTTTCTCACCCGTAGCGATGCTTAAGTCCGTCTGAATCATGTTAGCAATTGCCGCATTTTATGATTATGAAATCTAGCAAATAGATGTCAAAACTGCAATCCTTGTATATGATGCAACCAGAAGGTTTTGTCGATCCTAAAAGGTGCTAACAAAGTGTGCAAGCTCCAGCGATCCATCTACGGACTGGTGCAAGCATCTCGGAGTTGGAATATACACTTTGATGAGGTGATCAAAGCATATGGGTTTATACAGACTTATGGTGAAGCTGTATTTACAAGAAAGTGAGTGGGAGCTCTGTAGCATTTCTGATATTATATGTGGATGACATATTATTGACTGAAAATGATATAGAATTTCTAGATAGCATAAAAGGATACTTGAATAAGATTTTTTCATTGATAGACCTCGGTGAAGCTGCTTACATATTGGGCATCAAGATCTATAGAGATAGGTCAAGACTCCTAATAATACTTTCACAAAGCACATACCTTGACAAGATTTTGAAGGGGTTCAAAATGGACCATTCAAAGAAAGAGCTCTTGCCTATGTTACAAGGTATGAAGTTGAGTAAAGACTCAAAACCCAACCACGACAGAAGATAGAGAGAGAATGAAAGTCATTCCCTATGCATCAGCCATAGGTTCTATAAAGTATGCCATGCTGTGTACCAAACCTGTGGTGTACCTTGCCATAAGTTTGGAAAGGGGGTACAATAGTGATCCGGGAGTAGATCACTGGACAACAGTCAAAATTTATCCTTAGTTACCTAAGAGGACTAAGGTGATATTTCTTGTTTATGGAGGTAATAAAGATTTCGCCGTAAAGGGTTATGTCGATGCAAGCTTTGACACCGATTTAGACGACTCTGAGTCTCAATCTGGATACATATTGAAAGTGGGAGCAATTAGCTAGAGTAGCTCTATGCATAGCATTGTAGACATAGAAATTTGCAAAATACATACGGATTTAAATGTGGTAGAACCATTGACTAAACCTCTCTCACAAGCAAAACATGATCACACCTTAGTACTCTTTGGGTGTTAATCACATGGTGATGTGAACTAGATTATTGACTCTAGTTCAAGTGGGAGACTGAAGGAAATATGCCCTAGAGGCAATAATAAAGTTTTTATTTTATACTTCCTTATTCATGATAAAGGTTTATTATTCATGCTAGAATTGTATTGATCGAAAACCTAAAAACATGTGTGAATACATAAACAAATACCGTGTCCCTAGTAAGCCTCTACTAGACTATCTCGTTGATCAAATATGGTTAAGGTTTCCTAAACATAGACGTGTGTTGTCATTTGATAACGGGATCACATCATTAGGAGAATGATGTGATGGATGATGACCCACAAGTACAGGGGATCTATCGTAGTCCTTTCGATAAGTAAGAGTGTCGAACCCAACGAGGAGTAGAAGGAAATGATAAACGGTTTTCAGCAAGGTATTCTCTGCAAGTACTGAAATAAGTGGTAACAGATAGTTTTGTGATAAGATAATTTGTAACGAGCAACAAGTAACAAAATTAAATAAAGTGCAGCAAGGTGGCCCAATCCTTTTTGTATCAAAGGACAAGCCTGGACAAACTCTTATATAAGGAAAGCGCTCCCGAGGACACATGGGAATATCGTCAAGCTAGTTTTCATCACGTTCATATGATTTGCGTTCGGTACTTTGATAATTTGACATGTGGTTGGACCGGTGCTTGGGTGATGTTCTTACTTGAACAAGCATCCCACTTATGATTAACTTCTATTGCAAGCATCCGCAACTACAACAAAAGTATTAAGGTAAACCTAACCATAGCATGAAACATATGGATCCAAATCAGCCCCTTACGAAGCAACGCATAAACTAGGGTTTAAGCTTCTGTCACTCTAGCAACCCATCATCTACTTATTACTTCCCAATGCCTTCCTCTAGGCCCAAATAATGGTGAAGTGTTATGTAGTCGACGTTCACATAACACCACTAGACGCTAGACAACATGCATCTCATCAAAATATCGAACGAATACCAAATTCACATGACTACTAATAGCAAGACTTCTCCCTTGTCCTCAGGAACAAACGTAACTACTCACAAAGCATAAACATGTTCATAATCAGAGGGGTATTAATATGCATAAAGGATCTGAACATATGATCTTCCACCAATTAAACCAACTAGCATCAACTACAAGGAGTAATTAACACTACTAGCAACCTACTAGCACCAATCCCGGACTTGAAGACAAGAATCGGATACAAGAGATGAACTAGGGTTTTGAGATGAGACAGTCCGGCCCACAACATCTCCCAGCGATCCTCGTCAGGAGGTTCGTTGGATTCCAAGGCGATGGCCAGCGAGTTACCGCTGGCCGCTCCCTCTCCCAAGGCCAAGGACGACGCAGAGGTGCTGTCCCGAAGGACTTTCCCAGGCCGGGAGACGCTCAGGAGGCGCCAGAAGGCGATGCCTCCTCGCCGGACACCAGGGGGATCCGATCTAAATGGAGACTAGTGGTGAGGAGGGTCGTATTCAGTTCGGCCCTCAGTCGGACCCGATTCAGGAGACCAATATGGCTCCAGAATCCGGCACGCAACCTCCTTCGAGAGAAGGGGTATGCCTATCCCGCCGGTGACTCAGAGCACCGGATAATCTGCTGGAAGCGCTGCGAGGCGCTTCCATTGTGGATGAGTATCGTGCTCTTATGAGTACGGTCATTGAAAAGGTTCGGTCCGCTAAGAGTGGACTAACCGAAGCCTGCATCATCCTGCTGACAGGTTTTGAGGTAAGCGACGCAAAAAGAGAAAAATCCCAATATAGACAGTAGCCCCTGAGACACTGTCCTATGTTCGGAAAGAAAAATCGGACAGAGGATCAATCCTTTATTGCAGGAAATTAACTTAATTGTCTGAAATGAATACACAGGCGTCGCTGTTGGCCGCAGCCTCACATACTGCCGAGGTCTCTGAACTGAAGCAGAGACTGGAGCGGATCGAGGACGAGCTCGGCCAGGTGAGGAGGCAGCTCCAAGAAAAACAAGGTATGTGATAACCCGTTATGTATTCGAAAAAAGAAAAAATGATATGCATTTGACCAAAGTGTTATGATATGTACAGAAGCGACGACCGAGGTCGAGGCCCTGAGAAAGGCCCTGGCCGAAGCCGAGGGGAAGGCCGTCAAGGAGTAGGCCGCCAGGAAGAAGCTCAAGGCCCGGTTCAACGAGGTCCAACAGGAGCTCCAGGACGCGGTGAAGAAGTGCGAGACCTTGGAGCGCGATGCATCGGCTCAAGAGACCGAACTCGCCAAGGCTCATCAGAGTGTGGAGACAGCCCGGATTGAGGCCCGAGCGTCCTCTAGGAGATCCAGGAGGCCAGGAAGATCGCGACGGGTAAGGCATTCAGTATGCAAAGCAAGAATGTGAAGAGAAAATATCTTTTACTAACCCGAATTCGGAGTTCTCCAGGGGCTTTTGCTGATCTGCCGCGTAGTGTCACCGACGCCGCGGAGTTCTTCTGAGCCGAAGAAGGGAGCCCCACGGAGAAGCTGTTCTGGTCGCAATATCTCGCGCCAGAACATCCGGTTCCCTTCGGCGATCAGCTGAAACAGCTCGTCGAGCTACACAGGGTGGCCGAATTGGCCATGAAGGATATGATAATCCGGCTGTGGCCAGCAGAAGCTATTCCCAGCAGCTATTTTGGCCTCATGAAGAAGCTGGTGGATGCCTGTCCTCGGTTGGACGTCATCAAGCGGTTCGTCTGCATCGAGGGTGCGCGTCTGGCCTTCTCCTATTGCAAGGTCTGGTGGGCAAAGCTGGATGCTGTCAAGTTAGCAACTGAGGGGCCGCCGGAGGGCAAGGAGCACCGCACACCCGAGTGATACTTCGACGATGTCTTGGGGGGGTCCCGCATTGTTGCGGATCATTGTGTGAAAGACACTATCTTTGAATGAATGTATTCGAGCTCCCTCTACCTTGTATGATAAAACAAAGTGATTGTGCAATATAATTCTTGTTATGTTTTTAAATTTTACTTCCTGTGTGGCCGTGTTGTATGGAATCTGAGGGTTAACCAGTCGTCGGGTTTTGCCCCCACGTAGGTAGTACGGGGGTGTTCGGGATGGAATCTAAACAATCTTGATCCAATTAGATGGTCCTTGAAGGAGTTGTTTAGCGCAACGAACCATGCAACTAGACTATGCGGTTGTAACGCCCTCGCTTAGCCATAGGAGTTCGACAATAAAAACACGGGGCAGCCCCTAGTATCCGAACTAGAGTGTTATAAGCGTCTGATTGGGAAGTACCAATCCTTCATGTAATGCGGAAGAAATCTCCAACAATTTGCAACCTCCGAATAGCTGACCGGCTCTCGCCGCATCATAACAGTCAGTTTTCGGCTTTCTCTACTAAGGTGCTCCTTTGGATAAACCAAGGCACAATCGTAGTAGTTCTCCCTTTACTACCTTAGCCGATGTAGCGGAACGTAAGGTAGCAAGCACAGGAGCCGGACAACCCAACTATTGACCAAAGACATGATTCGGAGCCAATGCATATAATGCTAAATTCGGGGTGCCGAACTATACTTATGTTCAGACTTTTGTTGCCGTAGTGTGGGGTGCTGTGCAGCCCCTGGCAAACATGAAACGTACCAAAGTGTACGGGTGCTATCTGACAATGTTACCCACAGAAGGGAAGGAAAGAAGAAAAGAAAAAAAGAAGGGAAAACAGATAAGGTGCAATGATAATAAGCGAGGGCCCTAAGGCTCCAACCACAAACTGTTTTCATTGTAATTTAATTAGTATGTCAAGGCACATTGATACAAGTAGTGTGATGAGCAATAGGCTATTTAACATGCCAAAAACCAAGGGAGAGCCGCATGTGGGTCCTGAAAAACAGGTAGAGTGGTTGTTAACAAAACCACCTTGAAAATCCCCCGTACATCCGTGTTTCTCACCGTTTTGGTGTGTTTATCCTTCAAGAGGACCGAGGACCAGGCCGCCAGATGGGGCATGTGGGATTGAGACCTGAAAAGGAAACAAGTAAAAGTGAAAGTATGTATCCGGTGTCGGTTGAGCCGTACTGTGGATCGCAAGCTAGCTGTGCCTCCATCAATGCCCATGGAATTTTAAGTGCGTAGTTATGTACGCGCGGCACGAATGCCACCATTTGATCGGGACTGATACGGAGGCCGGACTGCTAGTCGAGCTCCTGATGAGCCGAGGCGTCCTGCTGTAGAGTAGTTCAGACCCTCTTAATGGTGTCTGTGGGCTCGGCGGCTGAATTACGGTTCTGCTTGAGAAGGCCGCTCTGTACTTCTGCTGCTAAGGCAGCTATGTGCTCTTCTGTACGGAGGGAGCGTTCCATATTTCCATTGACTGTTATGACGCCGCACGGACCGGTCATCTTGAGCTTGATATAAGCATAGTGTGGTACTGTGTTGAATCGAGCAAATGCAGTTCGTCCGAGCAGTGCGTGATAGCCGCTGTGGAAGGGAATGATATCGAAGATTAACTCCTCGCTTCGGAATTTGTCTAGAGATCCGAAGACAACCTCTAGCGTGATTGAGCCCATACAGCGGGTCTCTATGCCTAGTATGACTCCTTTGAAGGTAGTCCTGGTGGGCTTGATCCGTGATGGGTTAATGCCCATTTTTTGTGTTGTATCCTAATAGAGCAGATTGATGCTGCTACCTCCATCCATAAGGACGCGAGTCAGGTGGAACCGATCAATTATTGGGTCCAGGACCAGTGCGGCTGAACCACCATGACGGATACTGGTCGGATGATCCCGACGATCAAAAGTGATCGGGCATGACGACCATGGATTAAATTTTGGGGCGACTGGCTCTATCGTGTAGACGTCCCTGAGCGCGCGCTTGCGCTCCCTCTTGGGGATGTGGGTAGCGTCTATCATATTCACCGTTTTGACCTGAGGGGGAAACTTCTTCTGTCCCCCTGTGTTCGGCTGCCAGGGCTCCTCGTCATCGTCCTTGCTTTGTGATCCCTTCTCCCTGTTCTTGGTGTTTAATTTTCCGACCTATTTAAAAACCCAGCAATCTCTATTTGTATGATTGGGTGGCTTGTCTGGGGTGCCATGAATCTTGCACGGACGATCAAGTATGCGGTCCAAGCTGGATGGGCCTGAATTGTTCTTTTGGAACGGCTTCTTCCGCTGACCGGACTTAGAGCCACTTAATCCGGCATTGACCGCCATAGCCCTGGTGTTGTCATTGTTGTTTCGACGCTTGTATCTGCTGCGTCGAGACTTGTCTTTGTTATTTTGAACTTTAGGGGTACCAGCGTCACTTGCATTGTTTTTGCTATGCGCCAACCAACTATCCTCGCCTGCACAAAAGTGGGTCATGAGTGTCGTGAGGGCCTCCATGGATTTTGGCTTTTCTTGGCCGAGGTGGCGAGCGAGCCATTCGTCACGGATGCTATGTTTGAAGGCCGCTAGGGCTTCGGCGTCCGGACAGTCGACGATCTGGTTCTTTTTGGTTAGGAACCTAGTCTAAAATTTCCTGGCTGACTCTCCAGGTTATTGAACTATGTGGCTTAAGTCATCGGCGTCTGGTGGCCGGACATATGTACCCTGGAAGTTGTCGAGGAAGGCTTCTTCCAAGTCCTCCCAGCTATCGATAGAGTTTTCAGGCAGGCTGTTTAACCAGTGCCGAGCTGGTCCTTTAAGCTTCAGGGGGAGGTATTTAATGGCGTGAAGGTCGTCGCTGTGGGCCATATGTATATGGAGAATGAAGTCCTCAATCCACACTGTAGGGTCCATCACTACAAAAAAAGACACATCCCTGACATTTTGGGCCGAACGAATTTTTTTTCCTGTCATACATATGACACTTCTATGACGATAATTGTGACAAAACCCGGTATCATCATAGATTTGGTGGGCTCCTACTTCTATGACAAAAAATCATGACAGGAAATGGGATTTTCGTCCTGGGCGGGCCGGAGACGCAGCTGCATGACATTCTTTGGGCCGTCCATGACGGAAAAAACCGTGGTAGAAGCGAGGGCGAGGAAAATTTCGAGGAGTTCCTGGTTACGGTGGGAGGTCGGGGGCCGAGCAATGCGCGCTTCTCTCGTACACGTACGCGCGTGTGTGCGAGGCGTTGGCTCTAACTGAACCCGAGCGAGGCGTTGGGCTCTAACTGAACCCGAGCGCTTGCATTGCAGGCTACACGTTACTAAACCCGGGCGATCGATCGATGGCTGTTAACTGAACCCGATCGAGCGATTCCTTCGCTACTGCTGCTAACTAAAGCCGATCGATGCTGCCTCTGGGATGAACAGTGAGCGTTGCGCGGGGGGGGGGTTGGATGAACAGTCCCGATTGGGGGTGGATGAACAGGACCCCGTGGTGCTGCCTCTGGATGAACAGGACCCCGATCGATCGAGCCGGTTGGGGCTGGATGAACAGGACCCCGTGGAGGGCTGGATGAACAGGACCACCCCGTGGAGGGCTGGATGAACAGTAGACGGTGGAGGGCAGGATGAACAGTAGCCCGTGGAGGGGTGGTTGAACAGGAGCCCGTGGAGAGGGCTGGTTGAACAGTAGCCGGTGGAGTAGCGCGCGGTGGAGGCTGGATGAACAGGAGCCCGTGGATGAACAGTCGTAGGTGGAGGCTGGAGGATGTCGACGGTGGATGAACAGTAGCTCGTGGAGGCTGGAGGGGTCGACGGTGGAGATGAACAGTATCCCGTGGAGTCCCGTTTTGTGGTACGCCACACCCCTCCCGTTGAACAGGACCCCCGTTTCGACCGTAGCGCTCCAACACAAGTCCGTTTCCTCCGTTTTGCGGTATGCCACACCCCTCCCGATGAACAGGGCCCCTGTTTCGACTGTAGGAGGTCCGTTTCCTCCGTTTTGCAGTACGCCAGACCCCTCCCGATCAACAGGACCCCGTTCCGAACATAGGAGGTCCGTTTCCTCCGTTGTGCGGTACGCCAGGCCTCGTTTCCATCGCATGTTCCGTCCAAGCCCTCTCGATGAACACGACCACGCATTCCGTTCCGACCCAGCCGGTTGGCTCCCATGCGTTCCGTTGCCTCCCGATGAACACGACACATTCCATTGCCTCCCCATGAACACGACGCATTTCGTTGCCTCCCCATGAACACGACGCATTCCGTTGCCTCCCCATGAACACGACGACGACGCTGTTTCTCCGTTCTGACCCAGCCATGTACACGAGCCCTCGCCATACGTATGCGCGAGTAGGCGTTCGAGACCCCGCCCGTATGTACACATACGTGGACGTATTTTCTTTCTTGCACCCTGGCCACTGTACGTACGTGTAAATGCTACGTGCACGCCTCTACTACGACACGTGCGCGCCTCTACTACGACACGTGCGCGCATCTACATCGACCAATATGTACGTACACGTTCGCGACCAGAATGACAACGCTACGTACGCTTCGACCAGGTGGGTCCCGACTGTCAGGCACTTCCTTGCGTGCGAAGATGTAGCTGGTGGGTCCCAGCAGTCAGGGGCCGAATCGTTTTTTTGCTCGGACACACTTCTTTGCGTGCGAAGATGTAGCTGGTGGGTCCCAGCAGTAAGGGGGAAACGTTTTTTCGCGAAATACAGTGGCCCATCCGGTGGGTCCCAGCTGTCAGGTGGAGGAATCATTATTTTCCACGTAATAAGGAGGCACTTCCTTGCTGCGGCCATGGACCCAGCTGTCAGCATCCCCACGTACAGTCCACGTCCGATGGAAGTCGTTCCTTGACCACGTTGACCACGCCGCACCGAGAGCACCAGGGCGGTGGACGACGGCGAGGCCTAGGAAGGGGACGGCACGGAGGCAGGGAAGACTCGGTAGTTGTTTCCCACGCGGAGGGGAGTACGATTGTACGAGGGTTTACTGGTTCGTCTGCCGTCGCCGGAGAATAACAGCAGGTGTGGGTGAGTAGAGGGATGGCTAGGCCAGCGATGGGAGTACGGTGGGGTGGTGAGGCCTGCGCGGCAGCACAGCCGGCTGCGAGGAGGAGGGAGCAGGCAGTCCCGCCGGCGCTTGTTTGAGCGCCTAGAGCAGGAATAGTAGAGATTGAAGAAGCACGATGGCCGTTGGATGGACATCCAACAGTCAGTGCTTGTGCGTCAACCTTTTTTTTAGGAAAGCCTCAAATCTGTGGAGAACAGCATACAACCCATCTGCCATTATTTCTAATAATTTACAGCCCATTTGCTAATTCTTAAGGTTTTTTTGGAGCCCATATTCTTTTTGTTAGCATTACAGCCCATATTGTGGCAACGGTTAAAAAATTATACGAATTTTTGCATATTTCGGTGCGGTCCAAACAGTTTTTAATCCCGAAATTTTGACTCACATTCAAACTGATTTTAAAAATAAATGTATATCAATATAAAATCCAACAAATTCTCCACGCATAAAAATTAATGTAATTTAAAATCTTGAAATGAAAAAAAAAGATATTTGAAACTAATTGCCGGTTTGATGTGTTTTAAAAATGTACAACCCATTTCTCATTACTGATGGGCCATTTTCTCGGCCAGCCGAATGGAAGCTCTCCTCGTCTTGAAAGATTTGCAGCCCAATAGGCCTAACAACGCGACTTACTTGGCAAATCACAAAAAAACTGGGCTGTGGCCGTGGACCCAGCTGTCAGCCTCTCCACGTACAGTACTCTTCCGATGGAAGTTGTTCCTTGACCACGTTGACCACGCCGCACGGAGAGCACCATGGCGGTGAACGACGGCGAGGCCTAGGAAGAGGACGACGCGGCAGTGAAAGCCCGCGCAGAGAGGACTACGAGGGTTCACTGGTTCGGTTGCGGTGTGAGGCTGCCGTCGCCATAGGGCCTGGCCAGCGGTGGGAATAGTAGGGGCGGTGAGGCCTCTGTGGCAGCACAGCCGGCCACGGGAGGCAGGAGCATGCGGCATGACCGGCGCTGCTTTGGGCAGCTGGAGCAAGAAGACCAGAGGTTGAAGAAGCACTACGGCCATTGGATGGACATCGTACGGTCACTGGAGCTAGAATCGTTCATATTGACTAAGTTGACAAAGCCCTTCGTCCCCGTCAACTTAGTAGGCCCACAAGTCAGCCTCCCAGCAAGGTGGGTCCCAGCTAGCCAGGGGAGTATTCATTTTTTTTGTGCGTAATAAGGAGGCACTTCCGGTGGGTCCGAGCAGACAGCGGGGAGGGGGGGGTGTTTTTTTCACGAAATACGGTGGCCCGTCCGGTGGGTCCCAGCAGTCAGGGGGAAACGATTTTTTTCGCAAAATACTGATGGCCCGTCCGGTGGGTCTACGCTGTCAGGTGGAGGAATAACTATTTGGCATGTAATAAGGAGGCACTTCCTTCCTGCGGCCGTGGACCCAGCTGTCAACCTCTCCACGTACAGTCCACGTCCGATGGAAGCCGTTCCTTGACCACGTTGACCATGCCGTGCCGAGAGCACCAGGGCGGTGGACGACGGCGAGGCCTAGGAAGGGGACGACGCGGAGCCGGGGAAGACGCGGCAGTGGATGCCCACGCGTAGAGGAGTACGAGGGTTCACTGGTTCGCTGCGGTGTGAGGCTGCCGTCGCCGCAAAATAACAGGGGGTGTGGGTGAGTAGAGGGATGGCCTGGCCAGCGGTGGGAGTAGTAGGGGGCGGTGAGGCCTCCACCGCATCGTAGCCGGCCACGGGAGGCAGGAGCACGAGGCATGACCGGCGCTGGTTTGGGCGGCTGGAGCAAGAAGACCAGAGGTTGAAGAAGCACTACGGCCGTTGGATGGACATCATACGGTCACTGGAGCTAGAATCGTGCATATTGACTAAGTTGACAAAGCCCTCCATCCCCGTCAACTTAGTAGGCCCACAAGTCAGCCTGCCACTAAGGTGGGTCCCAGCTAGCAGGGGGGTATTCATTTTTTTGTGTGTAATAAGGAGGCACTTTCGATGGGTCCGAGCTGACAGCAGGGGGAACGTTTTTTTCATGAAATACGGTGGCCCGTCGGGTGGGTCCCAGCAGTCAGGGGCAAACGATTTTTTTGCGATATACTGGCGGGCGTCCGGTGGGTCCCTGCTGTGAGGTGGAGGAATAATTATTTTTCATGTAATAAGGAGGCACTTCCTTGCGGCTGCCGTGGACCCAGCTGTCAGCCTCTCCACGTACAGTATTCTTCCGATGGAATTCGGTCGTTGACCACATTGACCATGCCGCGCCGACATCACCACGGCGGTGGACGACGGCGAGGCCTAGGAAGGGGACGACGCGGAGCCGGGGAAGACGCGGCAGTGGATGCCCACACGGAGAGGAGTACGAGGGTTCACTGGTTCGGCTGCGTTGCCGTGGCCGCAGAATAACAGGGGGTGTGGGTGAGTGGAGTGGAGGTATGGCCTTGCCAGCGGTGGGAGTAGTATGGGGGCGGTGAGGCCTCCGCGGCAGCACAGCCGGCCATGGGAGGCAGGAGCAGGCAGCACGACCAGCGCTGCTTTGGGCGGCTGGAGCAAGAAGACCAGAGGTTGAAGAAGCACTACGGCCGTTGGATGGACATCGTACGGTCAGTCGATCTAGAATCGTGCATATTGACTAAGTTGACAAAACCCTTCGTCCCCGTCAACTTAGTAGGCCCACTATACTGGGTCCCAGCTAGCAGGGGGAGTATTCATTTTTTTGTGCGTAATAAGGAGGCACTTCCTTGCGTGCGAAGATATAGCTGGTGGGTCCGAGCTGTCAGCGGCGGTAACGTTTTTTTTCGCGAAATACAGAGGCCGTTTCGGTGGGTCCCAGATGTCAGGTGGAGGAAATCATTATTTTGCGCGTAATAAGGAGGCATTTCCTTGCGTGCGGCTGTGGACCCAGCTGTCAGCCTCTCCACATACAGTCCATTTCAGATGCATGTCGGTCGTTGACCACGCTGACCACACCACGCCGAGAGCACCAGGGCGGTGGACGACGGCGAGGCCTAGGAAGGGAACGACATGGAGGCAGGGAAGACTCGGCCGTTGTTTTTGTTTCCCACGCGGAGGGGAGTACGACTATACGAGGGTTTACTGGTTCGTCTGCCGTCGCCGGAGAATAACAACAGGTGTGGGTGAGTAGAGGGATGGCTAGGCCAGCGATGGGAGTACGGTAGGGCGGTGAGGCCTGTGCGGCATCACAGCCGGCCGCGGGGAGGAGGGAGCAGGCAGTCCCGCCGGCGCTTGTTTGAGCGGCTGGAGCAGGAAGAGCAGAGATTGAAGAAGCACGACGGCCGTTGGATGGACATCCAACAGTATACATGCCATCTGTGGAAAGCCTCAAATCTATGGAAAACAGCATACAACCCATCTGCCATTATTTCAAATAATTTACAGCCCATTTGCTAATTCTTATGGGTTTTTTTGGAGCCCATATTCTTTATGTTAGCATTACAGCCCATATTGTGGCCACGGTTAAAAAATTATACGAAATTTTGCATATGTCGGTGCGGTCTGAACTGTTTTTAATCCTGAAATTTCGAGTCACATTCAGACTGATTTTAAAAATAAATGTATATCAATATAAAATCCAATAAATCATCCACGCATAAAAATCAATGCAATTTAAAATCTCGAAATGAAAAGAAGATATTTGTAAATAATTGCCGGTTTGATGTGTTTTAAAAATGTACAGCCCATTTCTCATTACTGATAGGCCATTTTCTCGGCCAGCCGAATGAAGCTCTCCTCGTCTTGAAAGATTTGCAGCCCAGCAGGCCTGATAAAGCGACTTACTTGACAAATCACAAAAGAACCGGGCTAGCCATTTTCAGAAAGAAAGAAAAACTACTGCGCTGGTCTGTGGTAAACATAAAAGAAAAGGCTGTCTAGACAGGCTAGAGTGTCCTGCACATCCCAGTTGACACCCTGCTTCTGTCTCAAAAACAAATTAGATAAATGTCACTCCAATTATGGTGATTCATAAAAATGCCACTTCAATTTCCAAACTTTGAAAAATGCCACTGCAATTTTTGCAAACTTTGAAAAACGCCATTGCAGTTTGCAAACTTTGAAAAACGCCACTCCAGACTTCAAAAAATGCCACTAGAAATGGCATGAAATGGCATTTTTCAAAGTTTGGAAATTGCAGTGGCATTTCTCGGATACACCAGATTTGGAGTGGCATTTATCAAATTAACCCAAAACAAAAATAACTGGGCGAGCTGCTGCATCCCTGGTGTCAGCCGCTCGTTGTGCAATTCTCTCGTTTATTGACTATGTTGACAATGGCATGGGACCCAGATGTCAGAAATCCACTAGGAGGAGCCATTTTTTATTGGCTTGAAATAAGGAGGCACTTGCTTGCGTACTGCCATGACCTTGGCGGGTCCCTGCTGTCATCCTCTCCACGTACAGTACCAGTTAGTCGTGCTTCAAAACTGATCGGCACGCCATTAAAAAAATAAAGGTCGATAACTAATGCGGCACCTCGGGCCAACGCGGCCAGATTGCATTTTGCACGAGAAATTACACACCATGTTTTGTTGACATGTGGTCCCGTTCCAACATATCAGTGAGACAAAGTCGAGTAGGAGGAGTATTTCCGAACGAACATGTAGGCCGGGGCGCCTCTTCGTGAACCGTGGCAAACTCGCAACCGTCCACCGACTCTTCGCCTTTCCCTCTCGATTTGGAATTGCTGTCACACGCTCTTCCTCTCCCTCCTCCATTTTTCTTCAGCCCTTCACTCTTTCTTCTGCCATTGTTCGATCGTCTTCTCCATGGAGGGAACATGCCGGAAACGACCCCGTTATTCTTGCCCCGATCTGAAAGATGACGTGGTGGAGGAACTCATTGATCAGTGCGACGTCATCACCTCGGCTAGCATGGCAGGTTCATTCAAGACCATTCTCGACTCAACTAATAACATCATTACTGTCGGTGTCAAAACCGGCGGATCTCGGGTAGGGGGTCCCGAACTGTGCGTCTAGGCGGATGGTAACAGGAGGCAGGGGACACAATGTTTTACCCAGGTTCGGGCCCTCTTGATGGAGGTAAAACCCTACGTCCTGCTTGATTAATATTGATGATATGGGTAGTACAAGAGTAGATCTACCACGAGATCAAGGAGGCTAAACCCTAGAAGCTAGCCTATGGTATGATTGTTGTTCGTCCTACGGACTAAAACCCTCCGGTTTATATAGACACCGGAGAGGGCTAGGGTTACATAGAGTCGGTTACAATGGTAGGAGATCTACATATCCGTATCGCCAAGCTTGCCTTCCACGCCAAGGAAAGTCCCTTCCGGACACAGGACGAAGTCTTCAATCTTGTATCTTCATAGTCCAGGAGTCCGACCGAAGGTATAGTCCAGCTATTCGGACACCCCCTAATCCAGGACTCCCTCAGTAGCCCCTGAACCAGGCTTCAATGACGACGAGTCCGGTGTGCAGATTGTCTTCGGCATTGCAAGGCGGGTTCCTCCTCCAAGTACTTCATAGAAGATTTTGAACACAAAGGTAGTGTCCAGCTCTACAAAATAAGTTTCCACATATTGCCATAGAGAGAATAATATTTACACAAATCTAATCTGCTGACGTATTCCATAGAGTGACATCACACCACGGCCAAGTCTTTATTTGAATCGTTTTACTGTTCTACCTCAGCGCGTTTAGCGAGGCGGTTTCCTTGGCACGTCTTGTCAAAGAAGAGATCGTGTCCCCTTATTCCGGGATTCTCATCAATACAGGCATTGGTAACCCAACCGCGCCATTGATTATGGCGCTTGGGAGATAAGTGAGTTTTAACAGGTTGGTGGGGACGCATAGTCGCATCCACCCATATAAGGGGATAAGGATCCACCTTTTCATCCACACCTTCTTCCTCCTTTGGCTATCCATTTCCACGCACTCGAGCTCCAGCGCCCAAGTCCGCACCCCCCGCCTCAACCTTCTCCAGCCATGTCCGGAGTGGGAGGCAAGTGGACGGTCTCCTCCGTTACGGAGGGACACATCAAAAAACTGAGGAAGGCCGGATACTTGTCTAACGACATTGCGCACCGGCTTCCTGAAGAGGGGCAGCTCATCCCCACCCCTAGGCCCCATGAGAGGGTGGTGTTCCTCCCCCATTTCCTCCGCGGACCGGGCCTCCCTCTCCACCCATTTGTTCGGGGGCTCATGTTCTACTATGGTCTGGATTTCCACGATCTGGCCCCGAACTTTGTCCTCAACATCTTGGCATTTATCGTCGTGCGAGGCTTTGTCTGCATTCGTCCCCATTTCAGCCTATGGCTCAAGACTTTCAATGTCAAGCCGTAGGTGGTGCGCGGCACCCAGGCGGAGTGCGGAGGCGCCATGGTGGGCAAGATGCCCAACGTCCTATGGCTCGAGGGCTCCTTCGTGGAGTCCCTAAAGGGGTGGCAATCAGGGTGGTTTTACATCACCGAGCCGCGCAACCCTGAATGGGTCGCAGCCCCCGAGTTCCGATCCGGACCCCCTACGTGGCTCGCCTCCTGGAAAGAGACGGGCCTGTCGTGGGGTAAAAAAGGAGAGCTGACCGGACTCCAAACATGCATCCAAACCCTGGTGGACAAGAAGCTCAAACTTGTCAACGTAGTCCAGGTTATGCTCATCCGTCGGATCCTCCCGTGTCAACAACGGGCTTTCAACCTGTGGGAGTTCGACCCGGCGCGGCACCGAACTTTGAGCAGGCTCTTCGACACGACGTATGAAGATGCCTGGAAGGTTCTTTTCAAGGGCGCCGAGGCCCTCGCATCCGCTACCGAGGATCGCGGATTCAGCACGCAGCGTCACGCTCGTGCGGTAAGCTGTTTTTACCTTTTACATGGTATTAGTTTTTCATAGTTTGACTCCATGCGGGATCTAAGCTCCCTTACCTTTGACAGGATTGGCAGGAGACGTCCGGACAGATCGACTGTCTGGCTCCTTTGCCCGAAGGCCCAGCGGATGCTCTCTTGGCGAAGCTGCTGGTTCCGGCACCCTATGTGGTGCCGGAGAAGAAGGCCAAGAAGAAGGCCACGGGGACTCGAAAGAGTGCCCGGCGCCAGGAGGTGTCGGATTCATCATCCGATGACTCCAAGGCGCACTCCTCCCATGAAGACGAGGAGGAGGAAGAAGAGACCTCTCCCCCTCCAGCGGGGGGAGGGAAGAAAAGGAAGGCCGCCCCAACTGGGGAGGCCGAAGGGTCCAAGAAGGGGAAGACCCCTCCTCTGGACTACTCCACCAACGCCGACGACGGTGAAGAGGAGTGGCCGCGCAGGGCCAAGCCCTTGGCGAGATCGCAAGTATCCGGATACTAGAGTGATTCATAGTATTCCCCCATTGCACAGCTTTTCCTTACGTCGAACATGTTTATGCAGTCCACCCAAAGACCGGCTTGACGTGTCGTCGAGCGGTTCCCTGGATTCGTCGGATGTGAATTCGCTTCCGACGGCTACCTCCCGCCATCCTACGGACGACGCCGCGGTGGCGTCCCAACAGGTTCCAAGCCAGGAGGAGGTGGTCCTGGAGGCGCCGCAAGGCGACCTCCCGGACTCCAGGCGTAAAGGGGATAGAACCCCCAAGGGCTCCAAGTCCGGCCTTGAGCTGGACACCGCGCCGAAACCTTCAACGGTTCCGGACTCCGGTAGGCAGCCTCCTTCCAAGAGGAGCAAGCCTACCGAGCCGGCAACCTCCGTCCAGCCGGAGGCACCGGACAATTTGTTGGAGGTGCTTAACGGCGCCTCCATCGACGAGGAGCACCGCACTATTATGAGTGCGGTGATCCAGAAGGTTCAGTCCGCCAAGAGCTGACTGACTGAAGCCTGTGCCAGCCTTCTAACAGGCTTTGAGGTAAGTAAAGAATATGTAAAAATATTACCGCAGAGACAGTAGCCCCTGATGCTCTGTTCGGCGTTCGGAAAGAAAAGCCGAATAGAGGATCTAATAACATTCGCAGGAGTCTAACATAATCAAGTCAATATGCGTATGCAGGCTTCGCTGCTGGCCTCCGCCGCACTGACTACGGAGGTGGATACGCTGAAGCAAAACCTCGCGCGGTCCGAGAACGAGCTCGGCCATGCCAAGAGGCAACTCGAGGAGAAGGAAGGTAAGTAATACCTTGCGCAAATATATAGAGAAGATGTGGTTGCAAAAAATGACAGGATCAACGTGCTATTATAGGGGCCACGATCGAGGTGGCAACTCTTAAGAAAGCGTTGTCCGAGGCCGAAACAGAGCAGCCGCGGAGCGCACAGAGAGAGGGAAGCAGGAGGCGCGGGTGGAGGAGGTGCAGAAAGAGCTCCAGGCTCTCGTGAAAAAACACGAGAGTTTGGAGCTTGACTCAAAGACGCAAGCGTCCGAGCTTGCGGCAGCCCTCGAAAGCGCGAAGTCTGCCAAGGCCGAAGCCCAGAAAGCCCTCCAAGAAATTGGAGATATGAAGAAGATAGCGGCGGTAAGGCATTCATTATGCAAAGCAAGCACGTGAAAGTGAATTACTTGTTACTTACCCGAGTCCGGAGCTCTCCAGGAGCATTCGCAGATTTGCCCCGTAGTGCGTCTGATGCCGCCACCTACTACCAAGCCGAGGAGGGGAGCTCGACGGAGAAGGTGTTCTGGTCTCAGTATGCTGAGGCCGGACACCTGGTGCCTTTGAGCGACCAGTTGAAGCAAATGGTCGATCTCCACAAGGTGGCCGAACAGGCCATAAAGGGCCTCATAGTTCGGCTTTGGCCTGGAGAGGCTTTGCCTGGGAGCTACTTTGGGCTGGTGAGGCGGCTGGTGGATGCCTGTCCACGGCTTCAAGTAATCAAGCGCTCCGTCTGCATCGAAGGTGCCCGTAGGGCGCTTGCCCGTGCTAAAGTGCACTGGGGCAAGATGGATGCGGAGAAGCTGGTGAAGGACGGGCCACCGCCGGGCAAGGAGCATCGCGTCCCGGAAGCGTATTATGAGGGCGTCCTGAAGGGTGCCTGCCTTATAGCGGATGAATGCTCCAAAGATGTAATTTTTGAGTAAACTCGCATTTGTGATCCTGTACACTGAAAACTTGTTCATATGTGCTAAGCAACGCTTTTGAATTTAAAATATTACCTTCTGTACGGCCGTTTATCAAATTTGAGAGATGGCGGGTCGTCGGCTTCTGCCCTCGTGCCACGAGTGCTGGGGTGTTCGGGATAAACATGAGCGCTCTTTTTCCCATTCTTGGGTCCTTCGAGGGAGGCGCTCAACACAACGAACAAGGCAATCGGACTATAATGCTTGAACACTCTCACTTAGCCATAGAATTCTATAATTTTAAATTTCGGCGAAGCCCCTAGTGTTCGGAAGACCGAGTTCGGGGCGCTATCCACGCCTAGGCCGGACAAAGCCGACTCCTCGCTCTAAGCGGCATAAGTCTTTAGGGACTCGAAAACCTCTTGAACAGCGACCAGCTCTCGCCTCATCATGACGGTCTGTTTTAGCTTTCTCTACTGAGGTGCTTAGCCCAGCTCAACTGGGGCACAATCGCAGTAGTTCTCCTAGTGCTACCTTAGCCGATATAACGGAACGTAAGGTACCAAAACATAGGAGCCGGGCAAACCCAACTATTGACCCAAGACATGATTCGGAGCCGATGCATATAATGCTATAAGTTCGGGGTGCCACACTTGTGAAAGTGCTCGGACTTCTCACACCGTATTGTGGGGTACTTAAGCCCCTGGCGTATTGGCCGTACCAAAGTGTACGGGTGCAACATGTCATTAATGAACATATATTCGTAAAAAAGAGTAATGCAACAATAGACGGAAGCTATGCATTATTTATTTAAAAAGGCTGCGATCAAAGCAGAACGATACAAATAGTGCAATAAGCAAAAGATGGGACTATTTAACATGTCCTTTCCAGGGGCGAGCTGCGGAATGTTATGTGAAACAGGTACACTGCTCGTTATAGAGACCACCTTAGAGTTCCATAGTGCGGCGTAGCTTTCTGCTTCCCTGGTTGTATCGTTTGTGCGGCAATTGTACTGCCGGACAGGCCTTCCGAAGAATGGAGTCCTGAAAATAAGAGAAAATTAAGAAATCGGCAGCCCCTAGTGCGGTTTAAGCCGCGTGTCGGGCGTGCCGTGATGGTGCCCCTCCCCCTGTGCCCATGGTATTTCCAGAGCGTAGTTATGTACGCGCAACACTGGTTTCGCAAGTTCGCGAGGGCTGGGGTTGGGGCCGCATTGCTACGCTTGCTCGGATCGTGCCAGGCGGTCTTGTTGTAGGTTACTCCAGGCGCGCTTGACGGTGTCCAGACGTTTAATGGCCGGACTGGAGAATTGCCTTGAGAGGCTGCTTTGTATTTCCACTACGATAGCCGCCGTATGCTCCTCCGTTCGGAGAGAGCGTTCGGTGTTTCCATTGACCGTGATGACGCCTCAAGGGCCTGTCATCTTGAGCTTGAGGTATGCGTAGTGCTGCACCGCATTGAACTTGGTGAATGCGGTTCGCCCGAGCAGTGCGTGATAGCCACTGCGGAACGGGACTATGTCGAAGATTAACTCCTCGCTTCGGAAATTATCCGGAGATCCGAAGACCACTTCAAGTGTAACTGAGCCTGTACAGTTGGCCTCTACACCTGGTATGACGCCTTTAAAGGTCGTTTTAGTGGGTTTAATCCTCGAGGGATCGATGCCCATTTTCCGCACTGTATCCTGGTAAAGTAGGTTCAGGCTGCTGCCGCCGTCCATAAGGACTCTAGTGAGGTGAAATCCGTCAATAATTGGGTCTAGAACCAATGCGGTGAATCCGCCATGACGGGTGCTAGTGGGGTGGTCCCTTCGATCAAAAGTGATCAGGCAGGAAGACCATGGGTTGAACTTTGGGGCGACTGGCTCCATCGCGTATACATCCCTTAGCGCATGCTTCCGCTCCCTCTTGGGGACGTGGGTTGCGTATATCATCTTCACCGTCCGCACTTGTGGGGGAAAACCTTTCTGTCCACTATTGTTTGGCGGCCGGGGCTCCTCCTCGTCATCGCTATGCAGCCCCTTGTCTCTGCTTTCGGCATTTAACTTGCCTGCCTGCTTGAACACCCAACAATCCCTGTTGGTGTGATTGGCTGGTTTTCGGGGGTGCCATGTATCTGGCATGAGCGGTCGAGTATTCGGTCCAAACTGGACGGGCCCGGAGTATTTCTTTTGAATTGCTTTTTCCGCTGACCGGGTTTAGAGCCTCTGAATCCGGCATTAACTGCCGTATCCTCAGCATTGTCGCCGTTAATGCGGCGCTTTTGCTTGTTGCAATGCGACCTGCCACTGCTGTCCTTGGTATTCGAATTACCAGGGCTCTTGGTCATGTTATTGCTGCGAGCTAGCCAGCTGTCTTCTCCCGCGCAAAAGCGGGTCATAAGTGTCGTGAGGGCTGCCATAGATTTCGGCTTTTCCTGTCCTAGGTGCCGTGCAAGCCACTCGTCGCGGATGTTATGCTTGAAGGCTGCTAGGGCCTCTACTTTCGGACAGTCGACGATTTGATTTTTCTTGGTTAGGAACCGTGTCCAGAATTGTCTGGCCGATTCCTCTGGCTGCTGAATTATGTGGCTAAGGTCATCGGCATCTGGTGGTCGCACATAAGTGCCCTGGAAATTGTCGAGGAATGCGGCTTCCAGGTCCTCCCAACAACCAATTGATTCTGCTGGCAAGCTGTTAAGCCAATGCCGAGCTGGTCCTTTAAGCTTGAGTGGGAGGTATTTGATGGCGTGTAGGTCATCACCGCGGGCCATGTGGATATGAAGGAGATAGTCCTCGATCCATACCGCAGGATCTGTTGTGCCATCGTATGATTCGATGTTCACGGGTTTGAAATCCTCGGGGATTTGATGATCCATTACTTCATCTGTGAAGCATAGTGGGTGTGCGGCGCCTCTGTATTGGGCTATATCACGACGCAGCTCAAACGAGCTTTGTCTACTGTGTTCGGCCCGGACGGATTTACTGTATCCGGAGTGACGATTACCGTCTCGTGCCGTGGGGCGCCCACGCGATCCGTAGATAGATCTTGTTTGCCTTGCCTTGTCCTCCAATATATCTCGCAGGTCTGGTGCA